>NC_092158.1:67353891-67653891 GCF_045791955.1 Oncorhynchus clarkii lewisi | reverse complement strand
GCTCTCTCTCTCTTTTAGGTGATGGATAGGGGTGGTGGTGTCCCCTTAAGAAAGATTGAGACACTCTTCAGCTACATGTACTCCACAGCTCCCAGACCCGACTTCGGTGACAATCACCGGGCCCCACTGGTGAGTGATACACACACATTTACTTATATAACCTCACAGAACCTAAACCGCACAGGCGCCATACTTACGACTAGATAACCTTGTTTTCTTTAGCAGCATTTCTGTACCTTGAGGCCAAAGATCCTATTTTTAATTGTGCTAATAGTTCCAACTATGTCAATGTATTTTTGTTAGCCATAACATTTCCCCTATTGTGTGTCCCTCCAGGCTGGTTTTGGCTATGGGCTTCCCATTTCGCGCCTCTACGCGCGTTACTTCCAGGGAGACCTGCAGTTATACTCGATGGAGGGTCATGGCACTGACGCTGTCATTCACATGAAGGTAAGAGGCAACTACTTATTATTAGTAGGTTATTAGTATCTGAGGTGTAAAAAGAGGTAGTAGGTTGTCACATCCCTAGACATGCTAATTGCTAACTCTAATTGCTAAATCTTCCATCCCCCACTCTCTCCCTCAGGCATTGTCCACAGATTCAGTGGAGAGGCTTCCTGTGTTCAACAAGACAGCTCTGAAACACTACAAAGTTAACCTGGAGGCAGATGACTGGTGTGTTCCCAGTAAGGAACCTCTGGACCTGGCCATATACAGAGTAGCCAAGTGAACTTTGACCTTTCAATTACCTTAAGCCCTAAGGAGAGAGAAAAAGGGCCAAATCTCAATGGGACCTAATGTTGACGTGGTAGTGGGGGAAAGACGTTGTGAACCAATGCTGGAGAAAGTCTAGAAGGGAAGAAACCTCTGATTGCACAGCTTTAAAGCCCCTGGTGGTGTCCTGTTTCAGGAAGTGGGAAACCCACTCACTTCCTGTCCCCACTAAAGTTGTGTTCCTAGGAAGGGGGTTCAGGGACAGGGGATTGAACCAGTGCCTTAGAAAGGCCATCTTCCAAAATGCAAGTGATTGTAGATCTCAAACTACCCTGCTCCCCAAATTGCTATACAGTCTGATCAGTGTGTTCCATCCCACACCAAGGCCCATAGCGGGAGCCTCCTACCCCACTTAGAACACCTGGATTTGGGGTTGACAGTGAAGGAGGGGAGCCTGAAAGTGAAGGAGGGAAGGTGTGAAAAATGGATCCTGGCAAAGATAGATGGTCAGAGAAGGAGAAAAAAACGAAGGCGCAAGTGGGAGATCTTGTCATTCCAGTGGAACATGGGATTGACAATTACAGAGCTTTGAAGGTTTAGGTGCGTAGTCATGATGGTATTCACTGTGGAGAATAGCCACTTCATTTGAGGATTGTTTCAGTGGAGGTCGCATCATTTCAAATCCTTGTAAGAGTATGGAGAACACACAAAGGGGGGTGTTACTTAGCCGTTATCAGTGTTGTAAAGCATGGAGACAGCCAGCGTCTGGTTAGCCTTGTTGGCACCACCCTTTGTTAGTCAGAGCAGCTATGTCCGGTTATAACCTGTTATGAAGATTGAAGTTGTAGCAACATAACTACTCGACTGCATCACATAGTATGGCAAACGTGTATTAAAGATAATGAGTGCCTATTGCCAAGTGGCCAACATTTCAAACATCAAACATTCTAATGTCCTTCTAATGTCCTTGATAATTGCCTATGCATGCAGACAACAGATTGTTCACGAATATTAGCCAATTAGTCATTGTTTTCCTGGTATAAAAATCATGTATTGTATATGGACCTACTTGTGTGGATTGGTCAGTGAGAAAAATGTATAGGCAACATTGTTTTCTTTCCATTAGCTTGAACAAAATGTCCAAAACGCGTGCAAGAATGTATGGTTTGTGCTCATATAGCCTTACTAGAATTAGAATCGCGGTGATGATGAGAGAACTGGGGCAAAGTGTAGAACTGTTGGAAACTTGGTGAATCAATATCTAAAACTGAAAGTTTCTAATACAATTAAACTCCTTGAAACAACAAACCCCAAAATAGAACCAACACATAGGCCTATGTGACCTCTCAGTTTATAATTGTGTTGGATGGAATTCCTTGCCTGTGTGAATAGCTTGATGTAGCATGTATAAGAAAATGTGGAGATACCTTTTCTAAGATGGATGACTGCACTGTAGAAGTTTGTTACTGGTACCACTGTAGTGACAGTTTGTCCTGCTTTAAAATAGTATGAACACTATTGGTCCAGATGTGTGCGCATCCCTAGTTACAGTTGACCCAGTCAACTGAGTATCTTCTAATCAAGCCAGAACGCTAGTTTGGTTTGTATTTTACTTGAATGAACAAAATGTACATTTCGAATGTCTTATTTTTATGAAGAAAGTGATTATGTAAAATAAATCATGTCAAATAATCAAGTTATTTTTCTTGTCTTGATTAAAAAACAAACACATGCATGAACAACTGTGGCAGTGGTTCGATACTGTACGTCACAGCTAAGGTCAAAGGTCAGTCATACCTGCTAAATAAGCAGCCTTCTGGCCAGCGTATGCGTTTATGACTGAATTAAGGTCAATGCTGTGTCTTGCTGTGCTGATCCAGAGTCAGTCTCAGCATTTCAGCTCTACAGTCTGCTCTTCCTATTTCCTAGAACAGTTAAACATATACATACTATCAGAGAACAAGGGGGCGGGATGGAGAGAGCCTGATGCGGGAAGCAATCAATCTTGACCCGTCTGGCGGCACCCTTGTAACCAATCAGAGAGGAGAGCACGGCCCAGCTTTATGTAACTGTCTCTTCAAGAGAGAAAAACAAGTGTAGGAGCCAGGAGCCTACCATGCATGGAGATATAGACCTGAGTTAAATCAAGTACTGTTTCTCCACTGCCTTCAAAGGCACCTCATGAGTGTTGAATTGGCGTCTTTGTGGGACTCACTACAAATCTACAGAATTAGAATTTTGGGCCTTCAGCTGTTGCTTATACAGTTATATGTATAGTATGTACAGTACAAAATGAAATCACCATAGCATTTTTTTTTTTACATTTCCCGTTGCTTCATGCAAGATTTATATTTCAACAACGGGTAACTTGGGATGGCTTCACAATGCGTTTCTTCTGCAGATGTTTATTCATTCACTTTCCAACTGATTTCCGCTTCTTGGAAAGGGTACATTCCTGGAAAGTATGGGTGTGTATGTGTGTGTGCGAGGCAGCGCACTGAGTCAAACTGCTGTACTCCTCTCATTTTAGAACGTTTTGTACAGCAGCCGTTTGTGGACGTTTTCTTGGTCAGGCCTATATGTTATATGAGGCGGCCGTGAACATTATGTCTGCGCCAGCTCAATCAGAGAAGTGATTCAAAATATGACGAACCTCTGCAGTCTTTTTGAAACCCTTTTTCTAAGAGTGTAGGGGACTATCTCGTCCCCCAGAGGGTCGTCAGAGTAAGATTGATGAGTTGACATTCAATTCTGACTACCTTCACTTTGTTTATGCTTTTATAGCACAATATAGTTTTCAATTTTCTAATGACAATGATAAAAGAAACCCAAACTTAAAAGATGGGTCAAAACCACTTAGCATAGCAACTGTAACAACAAACTTAGTTTTAAAAAACGGTTGCACACAGGGACCTATACTCATGCATAATATAACTTGGCTAATGTGTTCTAACATAGCTAAACATTCAAAATGTAACGAGTATTTTTAGGTGTCAGTGAAACTGTATGGAGTAAAAATAACATTGTTTTCTTTAGGAATGTATTGAAGTAAAAGTAAAAGTTGTCAAAAATATAAAAGGTCAAGTACAGTTACTGCAAATAACTACTGAAGTAGTAGTACTTTAAAGTATTTTTGCTGAAGTACTTTACACTACTGTTTACGAATGATTTCGAATGAATGAGCTAGCAGACTAGAGAGAGGTGGGGTGCATAGGGGACTTTCTGGAGACTTCGCCCAACATGCAGGGTGTTTGTGGGGACTTTGGCCGCATTCGATTTTTATAACCGCAATGCCCATGTCTGGTACACTGACACACCTCAGTGAGATAAGAGCCGAGTGGGTAGACTGGAAACAAGGGAAGAATGAACAGACGGGTAGAGGTTGAGGAACACTGACGCACAGACAGACAGGTTACATAAAGCCCTGGTGAATCTAGTGTGGGCAGACTGGTTGGGGGGAAGGTTGGGTATGCGAATCACCCGTGTCTTTGCCAACGGTTCAAAGCACCGCTGTGTTAATGTTATTTCCCCTGGCTCCTGTTCATCAGTACTGTACGAATGGACCAAGTACCTGTCTAGAGAATGACTGAGTGGTGGGTGTCCCAAAGTAGTAAACTATATCTGGACAGTAAAGGCCCCACACTTAAATGGTTGAGCCGTATTCCATGCAGGTTGAGTTTCGTAAGGTTATTTCAATGGGTTGACCACATTTCGATAACATCTTGATGAACTTCTGATGACAAAATGCCAAAAGACATTTATGACCTTTCAGCTGTGTGCCATGTAAAATCTTATTGATTGCTTCATATGAATATACAATCCATACTGCAATATGACTCTAAGGTGAGGACATAGCTGCGGGAAGAAGGGGGTGCTGAGGGTAATGCACCACCTGATAATTTCCATTCAGAAATGGACCATGACTTTTTCCACATTTTGTTACGTTACAGCCTTATTCTAAAGTTGATTAAATTAAAATTTTTCCTCATCAATCTACACACAATATCCCATAACAAAACCCCACCACAGTGTTTAGACATTTTTGCAAATGTTTCCATTGAATATCCTTGAGATGTTTCGACAACTGGATTGGAGTCTATCTGTGGTAAATCCAACTGATTGGAAATTATTTGGAAAGGCACACACCTGTCTATATAAGGTCCCACAGTTAACGATGCATGTCAGAGCAAAAAACCAAGCCATGAGGTCGAAGGAATTGGCGGTAGAGCTCAGAGAAAGGATTGTCGAGGCACAGATCTGGGGAAGGGTACCAACACAATTTTGCAGCATTGAAGGTCCCCAAGAACATAGTGGCCTCCATCATTCTTAAATGGAAGAAATTTGGAACCACCAAGAATCTTCCTAGAGCTGGCCTCCCAGCCAAACTGAGCAATCGGGGGAGAAGAGCCTTGGTCAGGGATGTGACCAAGAACCCAATGGTCACTCTGACAGAGCTCCAGAGTTCCTCTGTGGAGATGGGAGAACCTTCCAGAAGGACAAGCATCTCTGCAGCACTCGACCAATCAGGCCTTTATGGTAGATTGGCCAGACAGAACCACTCCTCAGTAAAAAGACACATGACAGACCGCTTGGAGTTTGCCAAAAGGTACCTAAAGGACACTCAGACCATGAGGAACACGATTCAAATCTGTTCTTGGGCACAGGGACTATGGTGGTCTGCTTGAAACATGTTGGTATTACAGACTCAGACAGGGAGAGTTTGAAAATGTCAGTGAAGACACTTACCAGTTGGTCAGCTCATGCTCGCAGTACACGTCCTGGTAATCCATCTGGCCCTGCGGCCTTGTGAATGTTAACCTGTTTAACGGTCTTACTCACATCGACGGCGGAGATCGTGATCACACAGTCTTCGGGAACAGCTGGTGCTCTCATGCATGTTTCAGTGTTATTTGCCTCGAAGCGAGCATAGAAGTACTTTAGCTCGTCTGGTAGGCTCGTGTCACTGGGCAGCTCTCGGCTGTGCTTCCCTTTGTAGTCTGTAACAGTTTGCAAGTGTAACAGTATAACTTTAAACCGTCCCTCGCCCATACCCGGGTGCGAACCAGGGACCCTCTGCACACATCAACAACAGTCACCCACGAAGCATCGTTACCCATCGCTCCACAAAAGCCGCGGCCCTTGCAGAGCAAGGGGAACCACTACTTCAAGGTCTCAAAGCAAGTGACGTCACCGATTGAAACGCTATTTAGCGCGCACCACCGCTAACTAGCTAGCTATTTCACATCCGTTACACAAGCACTGCCACATCTGACGAGAGTCAAATCCGGTGTAGTACGATTCGATCTTAGTCCTGTATTGACTCTTTGCCTGTTTGATGGTTCGTCTAAGCAGGATTTCTTACAAGCTTCCGGGTTAGATTCACTAGTCTGATGAAACCAAGATTAAACTCTTTAGCCTGAATGCCAAGCGCCACGTCTGGAGGTAACCTGGCACCATTCCTACAGTGAAGCATGGTTGTGGCAGCATCATGCTGTGGGGATATTTTTCAGTGGCAGGGACTGGGAAACTAGTCAGGATCGAGGGAAAGATAAACGGAGCAAATTACAGAGAGATCCTTGACGAAAACCTGCTCCAGAGTGCTTAGGACCTCAGACTGGGGTGAAGGTTCATACTCAAAAAGATTTGAGGCTGCAATCGCTTCTAAAGGTGCTTCAACAAAGTACTGAGTAAAGTATCTGAATGCTTATGTAAATGTGATATTCCAGGTTTTATTTTTATAAATTAACTAGAATGTCTTAAAACCTGTTTTTACTTTGTCAGTATGGGACATTGTGTGTAGATTGATGAGTGGGAAAAAAACTAGTACCACTCTGAAGAGTTGCCTCCAAAACAAGATTTTTGATGAAGAACGCTAACCTGCGCCTGGGGCGCTGGGCAGCCTAGTGTCAGCTGCTGATGACTCGGCAAAGGCTATTTGCTGAGCACGCACACAAAAAAAGGAAGGAATAGAGCTGCATGTTCTCTGACTCCGGACAGTGTGTGTGTCAGTGAACTCTTTTCGTCAACACTAAATTACACGATGGCATGCCTCACAGACTGCATCAATATGTGCATCTCGTTGTTTATATACACTTGTGTTGTCTGACTGCTTGAGCATCTGGTCTTTAAGATCAGTATCAGCGTTTATGATTGTGTCCCTGACTTCATGGAGCCTAACTATGTACCCAGGTGGTAAACAAGTCTGTACGTGTGAGCGACGTGATTGGGTGTGGTGGATATTATTGGGGCTAGCATCACTGTTTATTTAAACCCAAAGTTCAACAAGACTTCTATCTACAGTAGCCTATCTCGCCCCATAATGCAAAAAACACAACTTCCTGTGAGTAGTGACCTGGATGTGACATAACTAAAACACATACTGTACACATTAGATTTGATTAGATGAGTTTATTAGTCATGTGCACAGGGTCGCAGATGTAATCGCAAGGTACAGTACAATTCTTATGCTCCGAGCTCTAACAGTGCAGGTTAAGAAGGAGAAAAAAATACAATTATATATACAAATGTACAACTGTTGCGGTGTAGAATGGTCATATGGGAAGCAGTGGGGGGTCGGGGGGAGTGAGAAGTGAATGAAGAAAGATTACAAAAATATAATATTTATTTACAGCTATAACAATGGTAGGGGGGGGGGGGGGGGGGTAGAATATCCATAGGGGGAGCAGCAAGTGGGGGGACAGTTTTTGCCTTGATACTCCTATACTGCCCACATCTGAGTGATGGAAGCGGGAGAACAGGTCATGGCTCAGGTACCTGAGGTTCTTGATGATCTTCCTGCGACACCTGGTGTTGTAGGAGGATGGGGGCATGCGTTTGGTTGAGTGTACCACCCTCTGTACAGCCTTGACAACAAGTATGCTCAAGTATGCTCTCAATGTTGCTTCTGTCAAACAGTGTGAGGGCCCTTGGGGACAGGTGACATTTCTTCAGGTTGAAGAGTTGCTGCCGTGCCTTCTTCACCACAGTGTCCGGCCCACTTGATGATGATGGGGGCATGCCCAACCTGGTTCCTCCTGAAGTCCACAATCAGCTCCTGTTTTGCAGATATTGAGGGAGAGGTTGCTTACCTGGCACCACGCAGTCAGAGTGCCTACCTTCTCTCTGTAGGGCACCTCATCATTGTTGGTAATCAGGTCTACTTTTTTAATTTTAAATGAACCTTTATTTAACTAGGCAAGTCAGATGAGAACAAATTCTTATTTACGAACACAGCCTACCGGGGAACAGTGGGTTAACTGCCTTGTTCAGGGGCAGAACTACATATTTTTACCTTGTCACCTCGGGGATTCGATCCAGCAACCTTTCGGTTACTGGCCCAACGCTCTAACCACAAGGCTAACTGCCACCCCTACTACTGTTGTCAGTGAACTTGATGATGGAGTTGGAACTGTGTGAGGCCACGCAGTCGTGGGTATACAGGGAGTACAGGAAGGGACTAAGGACGCACCCTTGTGGGGCCCCCGTGTTGAGGATCAGTGTGGAGGAGGTAATGAACTCCCTTGAACCTGTTGGTGTTGATAAGTACAGCCAACAGTAGGGCTAGCTAACCCTTCTTACTTAAGAAGCCAGACAGGTTTAACTGTACATGCTTGTTGTTGGGTTTAAACTGTACATGCTTGTTGTTGGGTATAAACTGTATTTGCTTGTTGTTGGGTTTAAACCGTACATGCTTGTTGTTGTGTTTAAACTGTACATGCTTGTTGTTTGGCTTTAAACTGTACATGATTGTTGTTGGGTTTAAAATGTACATGCTTGTTGTTGGGTTTAAACTGTACATGCTTGTTGTTGGGTTTAAAATGTACATGCTTGCTGTTCTTGTATTATTATTCATTGGTTCTTGATAAGTAAGCCAATTACTCTTCTTACCGTAGTTTGACCCAGTGGAATTGCTTTAAACTTCAATATTTTATATCGTTTTATGTATGTACAGATTATATTTATATGATTTAACATCTTGAATATATACAGTTGAAGTAGGACGTTTACATACACCTTAGCCAAATACATTTAAACTCAATTTTTCACAATTCCTGACATTTAATCCTAGTAAAGATTCCCTGGCTTAGGTCAGTTAGGATCACCCCTTTATTCTGATAATGTGAAATGTCAAAATAGAAGTAGAGAGAATTATTTATTTCAGCTTTTATTTCTTTCATCACATTCCCAGTGGGTCAGAAGTTTACATACACACAATTAGTATTTGGTACCATTGCCTTTAAATTGTTTAACTTGGGTCAAACGTTTCGGGTAGCCTTCCACAAGCATCCCACAATAAGTTGGGTGAATTTTGGCCCATTCCTCCTGACAGAGCTGGTGGAACTGAGTCCGGTATGTAGGCCTCCTTGCTCACACACGCTTTTTCAGTTCTGCCCACAAATGTTCTATGGGATTGAGGTCGGGGCTTTGTGATGGCCACTCCAATACCTTGACTTTGTTGTCCTTAATCCATTTTGCCACAACTTTGGAAGTATGCTTGGGATCATTGTCCATTTGGAAGACCCATTTGCGACCAAGCTTTAACTTCCTGACTGATGTCTTGAGATGTTGCTTCAATATATCCACACAATTGTCCTTATCATGATGCCATCAATTTTGCGAAGTGCACCAGTCCCTCCTTCAGCAAAGCACCCCCAAAACATGATGCTGCCACCCCCGTGATTCACGGTTGGGATGGTGTTCTTCGGCTTGCAAGCTTCCCCCTTTACCTCCAAACATAACGATGGTTATTATGACCAAACAGTTCAATGTTTGTTTCATCAGACCAGAGGACATTTCTCCAAAAAGTACGATCTTTGTCCCCATGTGCAGTTGCAAATAATAGTCTGGCTTTTTTATGGCGGTTTTGGAGCAGTGGCTTCTTCCTTGCTGAGTGACCTTTCACGTTATTTCGATATAGTTTTACTGTGGATATAGATACTTTTGTATCTGTTTCCTCCAGCATCTTCACAAGGTACTTTGCTGTTGTTCTGGGATTGATTTGCACTTTTCCCACCAAAGTACGTTCATCTCTAGGAGACAGAATGCGTCTCCTTCCTGAGCGGTATGACGGCTGCGTGGTCTCATGGTGTTTATACTTGCATACTATTATTTGTACAGATGTGGTACAGATGTGTTTGGAAATTGCTCTCAAGGATGAACCAGACTTGTGGAGGTCTACAGTTGTTGTCTGAGGTCTTGGCTGATTTCTTTTGATTTTCCCATGATGTCAAGCAAAGAGGCACTGAGTTTGAAGGTAGTCCATGAAATACATCCACAGGTACACCTCCAATTGACTCAAATGATGTCAGAAGCTTCTAAAGCCATGACATCATTTTCTGGAATTTTCCAAGCTGTTTAAATGTACAGTCAACTTAGTGTATGTAAACTTCTGACCCACTGGAATTGTGATACAGTGAATTAAAAGTGAAATAATCTGTCTGTAAACAATTGTTGGAAAAATGACTTGTGTCATGCACAAAGTAGATGTCTTAACCGACTTGCCAAACCTACAGTTTGTTAACAAGAAATTTGTGGAGTGGTTGAAAAACAAGTTTTAATGACTCCAACGTAAGTGTATGTAAACTTCAAACTTCAACTGTACCTTCAAATCCTTTTTACAATTTTTTTTCAAAAGTTTTATTGTTACATTTCCTTTAAAAACAGCTGATATATATTTTTGTGCATCATTTTATACACATAAAAACGGCATAAAAGCATAAAACACCGCATATATATATTACATTTACATTTGTTAAAAACTACAGAAACAAACATGAATAAAAGTACTTTTCTTTGTAAAAACATAAATTCTGTAAAAGCCATTTCAAATGTGTACAAATGATTTAACAAAAGTAAAACATTTATAAGACATGAAAACATGTAAAAAAACTTTTAAAAAGCTGTCTTTGGTCCTTTGTACAGGAGCGGGGAGAGTCCTTATCAAACGCGCTTCCTCTTCCTCTTCCGAATCAATTCCCGTCTCGTTCTTCGGGGCCCAGATTAGATCCCTCCCCTAGGCGCATCGCCCTATGCACCGCAGCGCTGTCAGACCGCGGCCGCCGGGACCTTGGTTGTTGTGGGGGACCCTTCGCTTGGGTTCGAGGACCCCTTTCTTCTGTACCACACCAGGGCTTCCGTGGCTACCATGGCCACTGCCTGTGGGGTGGTCTATACTCTTTTCTCTACCAGCAGGTTGCGGGAGGACCACAGTGAGAGTGGGCCAGAGCTTGGTGAAGGCCTTCAGGGGAATAGGCCTTCGGCCCACTCCATACAGCATGAGCTGGGGCGTTACGTCCTCCCCTGCCGGCAGACACGGGGAGATCAGGGGGCCTGCTTCCTGCTTCCTCCACAGGTCCCTGGCGGCTCTGCACTCCCAGAGCAAGTGCCTCACTGACTCCTCTTGGCCGCAGCTTGGTCAGGGGCACGCGGATATGCTCGCCATGCCCCGGGAGTGCATAACGGCCCTGACCGAGAGGATCTCGTGGGCGACCATCCAGGACAGGTCCCGGTGCCGATTCAGGAGAGCAGGATGGGCCACGTTACGCCAAACCATTATGGGCTCGCCTATAGCAAGCCCGCAAACTGGGCCCACTGGTTCCCGCTCCTGCACAAGAGAGAGAAGAGAGCGGTGTTTAGTTAAAACCGTGACTGCTTCTTTTTCCAGTTTAAAATGTCTTAAAAACTTCTGGAGCTGGACGTAGTGTGTGGGGAGCAGGAAAGAGACTCGCTGGTCGACTGGGATCAGCCTCAGGGTTCTGAGGTAAGATCCCAGCCAGAACCGTGCGAGGGCCTGGGTCTTGTTGTTGACCGGGGAGGTGGCAAGAGTGAGATTTAACGCTGTGTAGCGGCTGCCCAGGAACAAGTAGCGGTCAGGCAAGCCTTTCCCCCCCTTGGACCTGGGCCTCTTGGCCACTTCCCTCCTCAGCCCCTCCCACTTGCTTCCCCACAGGAAGTAAATCCTTTTACAATTGTGTTATTCAAAAGTTATGCCAATGGATGCTGCAATGATACATCTACCTCTCCCTTCTTATCTCTATGAAAAGATAACAGCTAAAAGCATGAATCATTTTTGTCTGTAAAGAGATTGTGTAGCTTCATTAGTAGGTGCAGTTCTCCGACCTACTAACCAGCAGAGGGAACACCCCCCTATCCACATCGATGGAACAGTAGTGGAGAGGGTAGTAAGTTTTAAGTTCCTCGGCGTACACATCACAGACAAACTGAATTGGTCCACCCACACAGACAGCATCGTGAAGAAGGCGCAGCAGCGCCTCTTCAACCTCAGGAGGCTGAAGAAATTCGGCTTGTCACCAAAAGCACTCACAAACTTCTACAGATGCACAATCGAGAGCATCCTGTCGGGCTGGTACGGCAACTGCTCCGCCCACAACCGTAAGGCTCTCCAGAGGGTAGTGAGGTCTGCACAACTCATCACCGGGGGCAAACTACCTGCCCTCCAGGACACCTACACTACCCGATGTCACAGGAAGGCCATAAAGATCATCAAGGACAACAACCACCCGAGCCACTGCCTGTTCACCCCGCTATCATCCAGAAGGCGAGGTCAGTACAGGTGCATCAAAGCTGGGACCGAGAGACTGAAAAACAGCTTCTATCTCAAGGCCATCAGACTGTTAAACAGCCACCACTAACATTGAGTGTCTGCTGCCAACACACTGACTCAACTCCAGCCACTTTAATAATGGGAATTGATGGGAAATTATGTAAAATATATCACTAGCCAATTTAAACAATGCTACCTAATATAATGTTTACATACCCTACATTGTTCATCTCATATGTATATGTATATACTGTACTCTATATCATCTACTGCATCTTTATGTAATACATGTATCACTAGCCACTTTAACTATGCCACTTTGTTTACATACTCATCTCATATGTATATACTGTACTCAATACCATCTACTGTATCTTGCCTATGCCGCTCTGTACCATCACTCATTCATATATCTTTATGTACATATTCTTTATCCCCTTACACTTGTGTCTATAAGGTAGTAGTTTTGGAATTGTTAGCTAGATTACTTGTTGGTTATTACTGCATTGTCGGAACTAGAAGCACAAGCATTTCGCTACACTCGCATTAACATCTGCTAACCATGTGTATGTGACAAATAAAATTTGATTTGATTTGATTTAATAGAGCCTATCCACATCGACCCCCCCAATCCACATCGACGGGACAGTAGTGGAGAGGGTAGAGAGTTTTAAGTTCCTTGGCGTGCACATCACGGACAAACTGAATTGGTCCACCCACACAGACAGCGTGGTGAAGAAGGCGCAGAAGCGCCTCTTCAACCTCAGGAGGCTGAAGAAATGTGGCTTGTCACCAAAAGCACTCACAAACCTTTACAGATGCACAATCGAGAGCATCCTATCAAGCTGTATCACCGCCTGGTACTGCAACTGCTCCGCCCACAACCGTAAGGCTCTCCAGTGGGTAGTGAGGACTGCACAACGCATCACCGGGGGCAAACTACCTGCCCTCCAGGACACCTACACCACCCGATGTCACAGGAAGGCCATAAAGATCATCAAGGACAGCAACCACCTGAGCCACTGCCTGTTCACCCCACTATCATCCAGAAGGCGAGGTCACTACAGGAGCATCAAAGCTGGGACCGAGAGACTGAAAAACAGCTTCTATCTCAAGGCCATCAGACTGTTAAACAGCCACCACTAACATTGAGTGGCTGCTGCCAACATACTGACTCAACTCCAGCCACTTTAATAATGGAAAAATTGATTTAAAAAAATGTGTCACTAGCCACTTTAAACAGTGCCACAATATAATGTTTACATACCCTACATTACTCATCTCATATGTATGTACTGTACTCTATACCACCTACTGCATCTTGTCGTCTTTATGTAATACATCTATCACTAGCCACTTTAAACAATGCCACTTAATATGTTTACATACCCTACATTACTCATCTCATATGTAAATACTGTGCTCTATACCATCTACTGCATCTTGCCAATGCCGTTCTGTACCATCACTCATTCATATATCTTTATGTACATATTATTCATCCCTTTACACTTGTGTGCATGAATTAGCTGTTGAGAAATTGTTAGGTTAGATTATTCGTTAGTTATTACTGCATTGTCGGAACAAGAAGCACAAGCATTTCGCTACACTCGCATTAACATCTGCTAACCATGCGTATGTGACAAATAAGATTTGATTTGATTTGATATTGATTTAGGCATGGATTTGAGGAATCGTTGCACTAGACTAGAACAACATTTAATTATTATCCAATGGTATTCATTGCAAGCTCAGTGAATGAAAGTAGGGCTGCTTTGGTGATATCTGTTGAGTGTAATGGCATGTCTCTCATGCCTATTATTTAGCTTTAAAGTGATGATTTTTAAATAAAGACTGTCCATGCCAAATGAGGCTAACACTTCCCTTTGGGCCCTGTGCTAAAAAGGACAGCTGTTTTTTTAGGAGATGAGTCTGGTTAATTACACCGGCTATCACAATTTTACATATCAGTTAAAGGAAAAGTATCTATTGAAGTATCTATTCCTGGCAGCTTGATGGTAAGTCACTATCATATTATTGTATGCAGCCATTTCATCTGGGACTTTGCCGACAAAGAGTATTTAAGTAACCCTTTGGGTGGATTCAAAGATACATTGACATAAATATAACTTCCTTGACAGGTTGACAGGAAAAGCAAAGGGTTTCCAGGAATACAGCATTGGGTCCCGTACTTGCCTCTTGACATAAGAAAATCTCTGGAAACTACCAGGTCTGTGCTCTAAGGACAGTAGCAATGGAATGATGTTCCCTGATTCTTTCCACCACTCTACATAAGGCTTGTCGACAAGTGTTTACTGCAATGCTCTACCAACTTGTCAAGGGAATTTTTCAGAAGGCCCCACGAGGTGTGCCAACGGTATACCCGTGCTGCCCAAAACACAAATCATGTGTCCCTTTCACCCAGTGGGCTGGGACACCGATGACCTCAAAGATGCACGTCACTTTGTCACTATGCCGACAGCTACACTGTAACAGAATACCAGTACCATATCACTCCACGTGGAGTCATGTGCAGGATGTGTTGTGTGCTAAAAGTGGCATCTGAGCCTTGTAGCCTATCGTAGTTAGCCAGGCAAAGAAAACACACCAGATTTAGTTTCAGATCAACTTTATTATCCCACCAGGGGAAAATTAATTTGGTCATGTGCTTATACCAACAGGGATAGGAAAAACAATGTACTCTTCATATGACATAATTGTTCCTTTGCCTTCTCAACAAGTTGTAGGGAGAGACAGGAGCAGGTTGTTAGTAGGTGGGAACAGTCAGTCCTGTTGACTTGATTTGGGTGTTAATAAGAATTCAGATTGATTTTAATGAAATGTTCACCATTCAAGGGAATGCAGTATGAATTAGCACCCATAATTAAATCCAATACCTTCAACACATACACTTCATACAGTACATGTACATTACATCAGGTCCTATGGGTAATTTATTACTAATTGCGTTTGGAAATGTTTCTAGTGATTTACACTTAATTGACAGCAAAAGTAAATCTGAGCATAAGTAATTGCAAGCGTTGATTATCAAAAGTGTTTATTATTCAAGTTGTTTCTCATGGCGTAGCAGTCAGACGTCTTTTGTCCTTGTCTTGTCGTGTCCCGTGTTTATTTTGTGTATATATCTTTTTATATCTTTTTTCAACGCATATATTTTTGATATTTTTCTTATCCTCAACTTCAACATACTCTCCTGCAATCTGCCTCACCCAATGTGGTATGGATCTGCTATTTTCTTAACTTTGAATCGGAACCCCCAACAGGAGCTAGCCAGCTAACTAGCTACTAGCTAGTAGTCAGCTAGCCAATGCTAGCGGTCATTAGCTACCTTTAGCCCGGACAACTCTCACCAGTCTGCACAGCGCGACTTAAACCAGAGAAAATCTGACTTATTTTTCTCCATATCTCCGGATACCTACAGCAAGCTCTGAACCTTTTCACCTGGATCATCGCAGCTAGCTAGCTGCTATCCGAGTGGTAACATCCCTTTACACTTGTGTGTATAAGTTAGCTGTTGTGATATTGTTAGGTTAGATTATTCGTTGGTTATTACTGCATTGTTGGAACTAGAAGCACAAGCATTTCGCTACACTCGCATTAACATCTGCTAACCATGTGTATGTGACAAATAACATTTGATTTGGTTTGATTTGATATTGATTTAGGCATGGATTTGAGGAATCGTTGCACTAGACTATAACAACATTTAATTATTATCCAATGGTATTCATTGCAAGCTCAGTGAAAGAAAGTAGGGCTGCTTTGGTGATATCTGTTGAGTGTAATGGCATGTCTCTCATGCCTATTATTTAGCTTTAAAGTGATGATTTTTAAATAAAGACTGTCCATACCAAATGAGGCTAACACTTCCCTTTGGGCCCTGTGCTAAAAAGGACAGCTGTTTTTTTAGGAGATGAGTCTGGTTAATTACACCGGCTATCACAATTTTACATATCAGTTAAAGGAAAAGTATCTATTGAAGTATCTATTCCTGGCAGCTTGATGGTAAGTCACTATCATATTATTGTATGCAGCCATTTCATCTGGGACTTTGCCGACAAAGAGTATTTAAGTAACCCTTAGGGTGGATTCAAAGATACATTGACATAAATATCACTTCCTTGACAGGTTGACAGGAAAAGCAAAGGGTTTCCAGGAATACAGCATTGGGTCCCGTACTTGCCTCTTGACATAAGAAAATCTCTGGAAACTACCAGGTCTGTGCTGTAAGGACAGTAGCAATGGAATGATGTTCCCTGATTCTTTCCACCACTCTACATAAGGCTTGTCGACAAGTGTCTACTGCAATGCTCTATCAACTTGTCAAGGGAATTTTTCAGAAGGCCCCACGAGGTGTGCCAACGGTATACCCGTGCTGCCTGAAACACAAAGCATGTGTCCCTTTCACCCAGTGGGCTGGGACACCGATGACCTCAAAGATGCACGTCACTTTGTCACTATGCCGACAGCTACACTGTTACAGAATACCAGTACCATATCACTCCACGTGGAGTCATGTGCAGGATGTGTTGTGTGCTAAAAGTGGCATCTGAGCCTTGTAGCCTATCGTAGTTAGCCAGGGAAAGAAAACACACCAGATTTAGTTTCAGATCAAATTTATTATCCCACCAGGGGAAAATTAATTTGGTCATGTGCTTATACCAACAGGGATAGGAAAAACAATGTACTCTTCATATGACATAATTGTTCCTTTGCCTTCTCAACAAGTTGTAGGGAGAGACAGGAGCAGGTTGTTAGTAGGTGGGAACAGTCAGTCCTGTTGACTTGATTTGGGTGTTAATAAGAATTCAGATTGATTTTAATGAAATGTTCACCATTCAAGGGAATGCAGTATGAATAGCACCCATAATTAAATCCAATATCTTCAACACATACACTTCATACTGTACATGTACATTACATCAGGTCCTATGGGTAATTTATTACTAATTGCGTTTGGAAATGTTTCTAGTGATTTACACTTAATTGACAGCAAAAGTAAATCTGAGCATAGGTATTGCAAGCGTTGATTATCAAAAGTGTTTATTATTCAAGTTGTTTCTCATGGCGTAGCAGTCAGACGTCTTTTGTCCTTGTCTTGTCGTGTCCCGTGTTTATTTTGTGTATATATCTTTTTATGTATTTTTTCTTCGCATATATTTTCAATATTTTTCTTAACCTCAACTTCAACATACTCTCCTGCAATCTGCCTCACCCAATGTGGTATGGATCTGCTATTTTCATAACATTAGCTAGCCAGCTAACTAGCTACTAGCTAGTAGTCAGCTAGCCAATGCTAGCGGTCATCAGCTACCTTTAGCCCGGGCAACTCTCACCAGTCTGCACAGCGCGACTCAAACCAGAGCAAATCGGACTTATTTTTCTCCATATCTCCGGACACCTACAGCAAGCTCTGAACTTTTTCACTTGGATCATCGCAGCTGCTAGCTATCGGAGTGGCCACTCCTGGCTAACGTCTCTGTCCCAAAGCAAGAGCCAATTAGCCTGGAGCTAGCCTTTGCTAGGCCCATCTCCCGGTTGGCCGAAGAGGTCCATCAGCCACTCCTTGGGCTACAATAACTATTTTGCCAATTGGCCTGGACCCCCGCCGACCCTTCACGACTGGACTACCGACGTAATTCATCCGAGGGGGCTTTTCAACTGGCTCCTCCGTCACGACGTCCCCTGAATGCACATCTGCTTGCCGTGGCCCGCTAGCTGACTAGATCATATCGGACTGTTAGCTTAAGAGGCCCATCGGACAAATTCTTTGGCCACGATACCTATTTTGCCAATTGGCCTGGACCCTTTTACCACACTGAGCCCTGCGGATCCACAACGACTGGTCTGCCAACGCAACAGCACGAGGGGGCTACAACTAACTTCTTCCGTTGCGACTTCCCTCTAAGGCCCTTCTGCTAGCTTGATATCCCCGGCTTGCTAGCTGCCTGAATCGCCGGCCCGCCAAGCCACTCACTGGACCCCAATGATCACCCGGCTACGCATGCCTCGCACTAATGTCAATATGCCGTGTCCATCGCTGTTTTGGTTAGTAATTATTGCCTTATTTCACTGTAGAGCCTCTAACCCTGCTCAACATACCGTAGTTAACCCTTTAGTTCCACCTCCCACACGTGGTGACCTCACCTGGTTTAAATTATGTTTCTAGAGTCAATATATCTCTCATCGTCACTCAATGCATAGGTTTACCTCAACTGTATTCACATCCTACCATACCTTTGTCTGTACATTGTGCCTTAAATCTATTCTACTGTGCCCAGAAACCTGCTCCTTTTACTCTCTGTTCCGAAAGTATTATACGACCAGTCATGATAGCCTTTAGCCGTGCCCTTATCCTACTCCTCCTCTGTTCCTCTGGTGATGTAGAGTTTAATCAGGCCCTGCAGTGCCTAGCTCCACTCCCATTCTCCAGGCGCTCCCATTTGTTGACTTCTGTAACCGTAAAAGCCTTGGTTTCTTGCATGTTAACATTAGAAGCCTCCTCCCTAAGTTTGTTTTATTCACTGCCTTAGCACACTCAGCCAACACGGATGTCCTAGCTGTGTGTGAATCCAGGCTTAGGAAGACCACCAAAAACCCTGACAATTTTTATCCCTAACTATAACATTTTCCGATAAAAAAGAACTGCCAAAGGGGGCGGAGTTGCAATCTACTGCAGAGTTAGCCTGCAGAGTTCTGTTTTACTATCCAGGTCTGTGCCCAAACAATTTGAGCTTCTACTTTAAAAAAAACACCTTTCTAAAAACAAGTCTCTCACCGTTGGCACTTGCTATAGACCACCTTCTGCCCCCAGCTGTGCCCTGGACACCATATGTGAATTGATTGCCCCCATCTATCTTCAGAGCTCGTGCTGCTAGGTGACCTAAACTGGGGCATGCTTAACACCCCGGCCAGCCTACAATCTAAGATTGATGCCCTCAATCTCACACAAATGATCAATGAACCTACGGGCACCCTCATAGATATCATCCTAACCAACCTGCCCTCCAAATACACCTCTACTGTCTTCAACCAGGATCTCAGCGATCACTGCCTCATTGCTTGCATCCGTAATGGGTCTGCGGTCAAACGACCACCCCTCATTACTAGCCTGTCAAACGCTCCCTAAAACACTTCAGCGAGCAGTCCTTTCTAATCGATCTGGCCTGGGTATCCTGGAAGGAAATGGACCTCATTCCGTCAGTAGAGGATGCCTGGATATTTTCTAAAAGTGCTTTCCTCACCATCTTAAATAAGCATACCCCATTCAAAAAATGTAGAACCAGGAACAGATATAGCCCTTGGTTCACTCCAGACCTGACTGCCCTTGACCAGCACAAAAACATCCTGTGGCGTACTGCACTAGCATCGCATAGCCTCCGCAATATGCAACTTTTCAGGGAAGTTAGGAACCAATATACAGGCAGTTAGGAAAGCAAAGGCTCGCTTTTTTAAACAGAATTTGCATCCTGTAGCACAAACTCCAAAAAGTTCTGGGACACTGTCAAGTCCATGGAGAATAAGAGCATCTTCTCCCAGCTGCCCACTGCACTGAGGCTAGGAAACACTGTCACCACCGATAAATCTGGGATAATTGAGAATTTCAATAAGCATTTTTCTACGGCTGATCATGCTTTCCACCTGGTTACCCCTACCCCGGTCAACAGCCCTGCGCCCCCCACAGCAACTTGCCCAAACCTCCCCCATTTCTCCCTCACCCAAATCCACATAGCTGATGTTCTGAAAGAGCGGCAAAATCTGGATCCCTATAAATCATCTAGACAATCTGGACCCTTTCTTTCTAAAATTATCTGCCGAAATTGTTGCCACCACTATTACTTTTACTTGCCTGTTCAACCTCTCTTTCGTGTCGTCTGAGATTCCCAAAGATTGGAAAGCAGCTGCGGTCATCCCCCTCTTCAAAGGGGGGGACACTCTTGACCCAAACTGCTACAGACCTATATCTATCCTACCCTGCCTTTCACTGGTCACCATAGCAGCACCCAGCCGTAGCATGCGCTCCAGCAGGTATATTTCACTGGTCGCCCCCAAAGCCAATTCCTCCTTTGGCCGCCTCTCCTTCCAGTTCTCTGCTGCCAATGACTGGAACGAACTACAAAAATCTCTGAAACTGGAAACACTTATCTCCCTCACTAGCTTTAAGCACCAGCTGTCAGAGCAGCTCACAGATTACTGCATCTGCACATAACCCACCTATAATTTAGCCCAAACAACTACCTCTTTCCCTACTGTATTTATTTTATTTATTTATTTTGCTCCTTTGCACCCCATTATTTGTATTTCTACTTTGCACATTCTTCCACTGCAAATCTACCATTCCAGTTTTTACTTGCTATATTGTATTTTCTTAGCCACCATGGCCTTTTTTTGCCTTTACCTCCCTTATCTCACCTCATTTGCTCACATCGTATATAGACTTGTTTCTACTGTATTATTGACTGTATGTTTGTTTTACTCCATGTGTAACTCTGTGCCGTTGTATGTGTCGAACTGCTTTGCTTTATCTTGGCCAGATCACAATTGTAAATGAGAACTTGTTCTCAACTTGCCTACGTGGTTAAATAAAGGTGTATATAGCGGGGGTGGCAGGGTAGCCTAGTGGCTAGAGCGTTGGACTAGCAACCAGAAGGTTGCAAGTTCAAACCCCCAAGCTGACAAGGTACAAATCTGTCATTCTGCCTCTGAACAGGTAGTTACTAGGCCATCATTGAAAATAAGAATTTGTTCTTAACTGACTTGCCTAGTAAAATAAAAATATACTTTTTCTATTGACTGTATGTTTATTTATTCCATGTGTAACTCTGTGTTGTTGTTTGTGTCACACTGCTTTGCTTTATCTTGGCCAGGTCGCATTTGTAAATAGCCTACCTGGTGAAATAAATTAAATTTAAAAAGTTAATCAACTCATCCCTGGTCATGTTTAGCCTTGCCTTTACAGTAAGAGGGAGTGTCAAGTGGAAGTACTAAACACAGTTGTTGACCCCTCACCTTTCCCAATAATTTGTACTCTATTATAGAGGTTCGCACTGACCCTCAGTCACCTAAAATGTAAATATTGTTTTCACCTGCAGTGCAAGGACCCTGACAAATATGAGGGGGTGGCACCCCCGTGTGGCTGTAATCTATAACTGCAGAAACATTTTCTCATTGGCTTTTAACAATACTATCCAGGGGCCATGGCAAAGGCATTATATTAAGAAACAGTAGTGAGGCTATGGTGATATTATAGGAGTATTAGAGGGGTGTTATGGGGATGTTATGGGGACATTATAGGAATATTAGAGGGGTGTTATGGGGACGATATGGGGATGTTATGGGGGCATTATGGTGATACTGGGGGACCTTGTATGGATATTAGGGGGAAGTTATTCTGATATTAAGAGGAGCTTATTCCCGAGGTAAAATGCCTATGAGCATTCGTATATGCATTTATGAGTCTTTACTTATTACATTTAAGAGACATGTTGTTGACGCCAAGTTATTAGAAAGAAACACAATGAAATGGAACGCAATACAATGACCTTTAGTTAAAGTGTGAAGTGAATTACATGGCCTTGTTGGAGAACTGTTGTTGGCTGAAAACGTCCTCACAAAGCCGGGAGCATTTGTGTGGTTTCTCCTGTGGTTGAGAGGTGGATGGAAGATCCTCCTCTAGTGGAGACACGGCAGCTTGCGGAACGACGCAGGGGGGCTGAAGACAGAACAGTGAGACTGACGTGAACATGATTGTGGCGATCAAACGTTGTCACTTCAACTTTTCCATTTACTCTGTTGACTATCCATGTTGAGGCATTGGATATAAATCAAATCAAATCAAATCAAATCAAATTTTATTTGTCACATACACATGGTTAGCAGATGTTAATGCGAGTGTAGCGAAATGCTTGTGCTTCTAGTTCCGACAATGCAGTAATAACAAGTAATCTAACTAACAATTCCAAAACTACTGTCTTGTACACAGTGTAAGGGGATAAAGAATATGTACATAAGGATATATGAATGAGTGATGGTACAGAGCAGCATAGGCAAGATACAGTAGATGGTATCGGGTACAGTATGTACAAATGAGATGAGTATGTAAACAAAGTGGCATAGTATAGTATAAAGTGGCTAGTGATACATGTATTACATAAGGATACCGTCGATGATATAGAGTACAGTATATACGTATGCGTATGAGATGAATAATGTAGGGTAAGTAACATTTATATAAGGTAGCATTGTTTAAAGTGGCTAGTGATATATTTACATCATTTCCCATCAATTCCCATTATTAAAGTGGCTGGAGTTGAGTCAGTGTCAGTGTGTTGGCAGCAGCCACTCAGTGTTAGTGGTGGCTGTTTAACAGTCTGATGGCCTTGAGATAGAAGCTGTTTTTCAGTCTCTCGGTCCCAGCTTTGATGCACCTGTACTGACCTCGCCTTCTGGATGATAGCGGGGTGAACAGGCAGTGGCTCGGGTGGTTGATGTCCTTGATGATCTTTATGGCCTTCCTGTGACATCGGGTGGTGTAGGTGTCCTGGAGGGCAGGTAGTTTGCCCCCGGTGATGCGTTGTGCAGACCTCACTACCCTCTGGAGAGCCTTACGGTTGAGGGCGGTGCAGTTGCCATACCAGGCGGTGATACAGCCCGCCAGGATGCTCTCGATTGTGCATCTGTAGAAGTTTGTGAGTGCTTTTGGTGACAAGCCGAATTTCTTCAGCCTCCTGAGGTTGAAGAGGCGCTGCTGCGCCTTCTTCACGATGCTGTCTGTGTGAGTGGACCAATTCAGTTTGTCCTGACTGCACCGTGACGTGCAGTCAGGATAGGCAGGCTAGACAGTGCATCCACTGTAGTAATCTAACACAATAAAATTACATTCTCAATGATTCTGGTGGTCTTTATGCTCATAAAAAATGTCCTAAAACTGCATCAAAGACCTCAGGAAAGGTTCCAGGGTATGCATGCCCATCCATTCAAATCGTTGACGCACGCGACCATTCCCTACTCGTCACTGTCTATGAACAGGGTCAGTATCAGCTGCGCTGCTTTGCCTAGCATCATTCGTTGCATTGAGACGATTTCATATTTTGCGCATTGCCTAAACATATTGTGTGGGTAAGGTCTGCACATTTGGACATGTCTACAAATACTGAACAAAAAGATCAATGCAAAATGTAAAGTGTTGGTCCCATGTTTCATGAGCTGAAATAAAATATCCCAGAAAATGTTCATATGCACAAAAAGGTTATTTATCTCAAATTCTGAGCACAAATTTGTTTGAATCCCTTTAAGTGAGCATTTCTCCTTTGCCAAGATAATCCATCCACCTGGCAGGTGTTGTCACGACTTCTGTCGATGTCACTGCCTCTCCTTGTTTGTGCGGTGCTCGGCGGTCGACGTTGCCGGTCTTCTAGCCATAGCCGATCCATTTTTAATTTTCAATTTGTCTTGTCTTGTTTTCACACACACCTGGTTCTCATTTCCCTCATTGTGTGTTTTGTATTTAACCCTCTGTTTCCCTCATGTCTTTGTGTGGTATTGTTTATTCTGTTTCAAGTATTGCGCACATTAGTCTGATGCGCTGTGTTATGTTCATCCGTATTGTTATTTCCTGTTCACTTTGCCCTGTGTTTTTGGTTCGCCAAAATAAAAGGTTCCGTTAGCTACACCATATCTGCTCTCCTGCACCTGACTCCTTTACAACCATTGACGCATACCTGACAGGTGTGGCATATCAAGAAGCTGATTAAAAAGCATGATCATTACATGGGTGCGCCTTGTGCTGGGGACAATAAAAGGCCACTAAAATGTGCAGTTTGTTGCACAAACACACTGCCACAGATGCCTCACGTTTTGAGGGAGCGTGCAATTGACATGCTGAATGCAGGAATGTCCACCAGAGCTGTTGCCACATAATTTAATGTTCGTTTCGCCACCATAAGCCGCCTCCAATGTCGTTTTAAAGAATTTGCAGTACGTCAAACCGGCATCACAACCATAGACCACGTGTAACAATGCCAGCCCAGGAACTCCACATCTGGCTTCTTCACCTTCGGGATTGTCTGATTGGCTGGGCCTGGTTCCACAGTGGTGGGCCTGGCTCCCAAGTGAATAGCATTGAGAATTTTGCAGACCATGTGTGTTCATTATTATTTACAGAAGAGCTAGTAAGATGGGTGCACTCTATATGTGCTCTGGGTCATTAGACACCATTAGACATGTACATGTCCAGAGGTTGGACACAACTGGTTATTCCTGTAACTGTGTTATGGCCTACTCTGTACTGATGCTATGGTTACACCTATTGTTTTTTTTTCTTCTCCAGAACATGGGTGTCCCTTTCAGAGGAGTTAGCAGGATGACATATCTGGTTATTTCTGTAAAGTACAAAGGACTGTTGCTCGGGTCCTACATGTATGCACCTGTCTTAGTCGAGAACAGGTCTGTCTTTTTGAACTATTGCTGTGGCTCTACGGGTTCCATGCCCTAATATGAAACCAAACTAAAAATTTGTGCAAGGCAATAAGATAATGGTGGCTAAATGCCTGAGGGGATGAGCCATTAAGAGGAGTTACTATTAATGTGACGTAAGGAGGAAAAATGTATAAGAAGATCGGAAAGGGAGTTGCTTCATGAATCAGCTCGGCTTTTGTTATGTTGTAATAAAAGTCTATTTGAACGCATATGCTCCGGTATTTGAGAAATATTATTGGCTGAATAGTTCCACGGCAATAGGCCTATGCTCTCCCAGGGCCCTTGCCCCTGCCCAGTCATGTGAAATCCATTGAATATGCGGGCCTAGTGAATTTATTTCAATTTATTGATTTCCTTATATGAACTGCAACTCAGTAAAATCATAGAAATTGTTACAGGTTGTGTTTAGGTTTTTGGTCGGTATAATTTGACGCTCGCATCCTTGGAACTGAATGAAACTAACTAGCTAGCAAAAACAACCTGACAAATGGACTGGACCTCAAACAATATTCCAAGTTGGATTTCCAAGGAAAACTCAGAGAGGGAGACCAACACCTGCCCTTCCTGACCATCAGAGGAAGGGACAAAAAAAATAATCCGATCAGGACAACGATATGCTGCTGATGGTCTCCAGATATGATACCTGACGGTCAAATCCTTCACCCATCTATGGTGAGATTTTCTGAGAAAATGATGCACTATTTTGTGTTCTCCAGAATAAAAGAATGGACATGGGGTTCTGCTGTGTACATATCAGCAATACAAAAACATTTGTGGATGCCCTGAGACAAGACTTGGACACTTTCTATGATTGGTTTGAGGAGAAATGCACCACACTTGGACTGACAGACACAGCAATCCGAAGGAGACAGCCAATGAAAGGAATGTTTTTTGACATTTTGGACCATCTCAGTGTTCAAATGAAATCCAGGTTTGACTATTTTGTCATCCTTGCCCCTCATGTCAATCGAGACAGAAACCTTTCAAACTCAAAAGGAAATAAAGAAGACTTCTACAGCGTTCTCACCGAGAGGTTCATCCTGAAGGACAGACCAATGGACTTCATTTACAAGTAAAGGTAGGCCCAAATGCATTTTCCTTTGCAATTTGTGGCTTATGCTACTGTTGAATGAACATGACAATATCCCTTTGATGCATTTGATTTATCAAGCTCAAATGTTGTTTTGATGAGACACTTTTATGATGTTGTGAACAGCATTTTCCAGTCTTTTCAATTCTTGATATGGACATTTCATTAGAACCTAATTTGTTTTATACACTGAGTATACCAAACATTAGAAACAACTTCCCCCCTTTTGCCTTCAGAACAGCCTCACTTCGTCGGGGCATGGACTCTTCAAGGTGTCGAAAGCGTTCCACAGGGATGCTGGCTCATGTTGACTCCAATGCTTCCCACAGTTGTGTCAAGTTGGCTGGTTGTTCTTTGAGTGGTGGACCATTCTTGATACACAAAGGAAACTGTTGAGCATAAAAACCCAGCAGCGTTGCAGTTCTGACACAAAGCGGTGCGCCTGGCACATACTACCACATCCCGTTCAAAGGCACCTCAATCTTTTGACAATCCATGTCTCGTTTGTCTCAAGGCTTAAAAATCATTCTTTAACCTATTTCCTCCCCTTCATCTACACTGATTGAAGTGGATCAATAAGGGATCATAGCTTTCATCTGGATTCACCAGGTTCTTAACGTTTTGTACACTCAGTGTATATGTGTGTAATAATATTTCGGCAGTTAGCGGGGCGGCAGGTAGAGCGTTGGACTAGTAACCGGAAGGTTGCAAGATCGAATCCCCGAGCTGACAAGGTAAAAATCTGTCATTCTGCCCCTGAACAAAGCAGTTAACCCACTGTTCCTGGGCAGTCATTGAAAATAAGAATTTGTTCTTTACTGACTTGCCTAGTTAAATAAAGATAAAATAAAAACGTAAAACATAATAATTATTAAGTGTGTGTGTGTGTGTGTTTGCGTGCGGTGCAGTGGAACAATTGTAAATCCATTTTGAAAGGCTATGGAGTTTTGCGTTGCAAACTATTCGGATGAAATTTGACCATATATTGGTCTTTTAGCTCCACCTATTGGTTGTAACTGTGGATGCTACATCGGTCGATGGCAGAGCTGAGTTGAGCAGTGTGTCATTTTGTCAGATCGGAGGCTATCACTTGTATATCTTGGCTGCACTGGTATTTATATTTGGGGATTTTTTTGTAAAATGCATGAGTTTATACTCACCAAATTAACAACAAAGTGTGGTCAAAGACTTTTCGTAATCAAATCAAATTTCATTGGTCACATACACATGGTTCGCGGATGTTATTGCGAGTGTAGCGAAATGCTTGTGCTTTTAGTTCCGACAATGCAGTAATATTGAACATGTAATCTAACAATTCCACAACAACTACCTAATACACACAAATCTAAGTAAAGGAATGGAATAACAATATATACACTACCGTTCAAAAGTTTAGGGTCTCTTAGAAATGTCCTTGTTTTGAAAGAAAAACATTTTTTTTTCGCCATCAACATAACGTCAAATTGATCAGAAATACAGTTTAGACATCGTTAATGTTGTAAATGACTATTGTAGCTGGAAACAGCAGATTTTTTTAATGGAATATCTACTTAGGCGTACAGAGGCCCATTATCAGCAACCATCCCACCTGTGTTCCAATGGCACGTTGTGTTCGCTAATCCAAGTTTATCATTTGAAAAGGCTAATTGATCATTAGAAATCCCTTTTGCAATTATGTTAGCACAGCTGAAAACTATTATTCTGATTAAAGAAGCAATAAAACTGGCCTTCTTTAGACTAGTTGAGTATCTGGAGCAACAGCATTTGTGGGTTCAATTACAGGCTTAAAATGGCCAGAAACAAAGAACTTCTCTGAAACTTTTCTCTGAAGATCTCATACAACGCGGTGTACTATTCTCTTCGCAGAACAGTGCAAACTGGCTTTAACCAGAATAGAAAGAGGAGTGGGAGGCTCTGGTGCACAACTAAGCAGGAGGACACAAGTCTCAACGTCATCAGTGAAGAGGCGACTCCGGGATGTTGGCCTTCTAGGCAGAGTTCCTCTGTCCAGAGTCTGTGTTCTTTTGCCCATCTTAATCTTTTCTTTTTAGTGGCCAGTCTGAGGCTTTTTCTTTGCAACTCTGCCTAGAAAGCCAGCATCCCGGAGTCGCCTCTTCATTGCAGTTGCCGTAATAACCATCATACGAAGTACATTTGGAGTCACCCGAAAATATGGTGTTTTGTCCTCCCATTTCAACTTGGGAAACAAATGCAGTTCATTAGGCTACATACGAAATAAGTTATGATGAACTTCAGAGTGGTGAAAGTTCACGGTGAAGAGCTTGATGCTGCTTTCCAATAAATATTGCACTGTACCTATCTGCGAGCTGTTGGCTGGAGCGCAGGTGCCACGACCAGAGTATTTTTTTGCTATTTAACAAAACAGTTTTTGTGACCAAAAAGTTGAAAATGCGATGGAAACACATTGAACTTTAGATTTGTATTTGGTACATGAACACTTATGCGAAAGAGTACATTTTGTGTGCACTACATCACGCACTGATCTTCTATCCACAACAAGTCATTTTGGGGGAAACAGAGGCCTACAACTGGGAAAATGTGCATAATTTATTTAGCCTATTTTAGAATATTCTCATGATAATCTGTCACCAATTGGATGGAAACCTAGCTAATAACCAAGTTTCCATGTGAGTAACGTCATACAGTATATAAAAGAAATGACTGCTGTGATGGAAATAGGAAGTTTTGGTACAATTGACATGGTCTGATCTTTTTGTGTCGATAAAATTAATTATGTGAGAAATGGCTGTGGACCTTTAGGCATAAATATTTATATAATAGCCATCATAGGATTTTGCCTGTGCAAGCATATCCATACCATGATGCAGCCACTACCACTCTTGAAAATAAGGAGGAAGTTACTCAGTGATGTGTTGTGTTCCATTTGTCCCAAACACAAGGCTTTGCATTTATGCCAAAAAGTGTATTCCTTTCCTGTGTTTTTTTCCCCAGTATTACTTTAGTGCCTTGTTGCAAACATATGCAAGTTTTGGAATATTTCTATTGGTATATTTGTAGTATTATTTTCAAAATTGTGGAGTCCCTACAGTGTTGTTGATCCATTTTCAGTTCTCCCATCACAGCCTGTAGCTGTTTTAAAATCACCAATCCCTAAGCAGTTTCCTTCCTGTCCTGCAGCTACGTCCAGAAGGACAACTGCCTCGTTGATGTGTCTAATACATCGTCCACGGCATAATTATTAACATGACCATGCTTAAAGATATATTCAATGTGCGATTTGTTTGTTATTACCTATCTACCAATCACTGCCCTTCTTTATGAGGAATTTCAAAAAAACTCTGGTCTATGTAGTTAAATCTGTGTTGAAATTCAGTACTTGACTGAGGGACCTTACAGATGTTGAATATATGGGGAAGGATGAATAAAATCATGTCAACCACTATTATTTCACACAGAGTGAGTCTATAGAACATATTATGTGAGTTGTATTACAATTACATCTATTTCAATCCCACCTTGTAAAAAAAAAAAACATGAGGTGGCGCACACCCTGCTACAGTTTTCTTGTGTCAAAAGAGAGGCGGACCAAAATGCAGCGTGGTTATTTCGATACATGTTGTATAAAAGATAAACATTAACAATACAAAACAATAAACGTACCGTGAAAACCTAAACAGCCTTATTTTTTAATTTTTTTTAATAAAAAATAATTTATTATCATCAATACCATTCATTCTTTACAACTCAAACTTTCCATACAAACTCAAATAGTGGTGTTTTAATTTAAACAAAACAAAAACCCCAAACAAAACCTCAGGGGAGCATCTTCCCTCCCCGTCATCCTACAAACTACCTTTCCCTATCTCCCCGTCCCTAATCTATCCCCTTACAAATCTAAATGACACCCAGCCCTAAACCCCCCTTCCACCTCTCCCGGGCAGCATGCTGCCCCCACTTCCTCTCCTCCCTCTTCATCCTCCCCCTCAAATCTCCTTCCACCCTCCTCACTATCCCTTCCACCCCCCAATCTCTCCCTGTCTTCACCATGTTCTGCCTGGCTTCCCACAGCCCCCGTTTAAAGAGACTCATGAGAAGCCAGAGCAGAAACCTGTCCCTATCCGTCCCTCTCGCTCTCCCTACACCTCTCTCTAACCTGGCCCACGTCAATACAAAATCCCCCCTTACCAAACCTAACAACACCCGTGCCCTAGCCCATACTACTCCGGCAAAGGCACAGTCCCAAAAGACATGGCGCACAGTCTCCTCCCTGCCACAAGAAGATCTTGGACAGGTGGGGGATTGCACCAAACTATACCGGTACATGATGGAACGTACCGGCAAGCACTTATGGAGGCTCAACCAATTCAGGTCCTTGAGCCTGTTGTCCAGACCCCGCGCCTGCACTCCCTCCCAGACCACTTCCGAGATGCCCACTACAGGCGCCGGACTCCCTGCCTTTCTGACCTCCTCGTACAGGTGCCTGTGATCTAAACCTACTCGGGCAACTTCAACCTCAGGGTGCGCACGCAGCCACTTGGCCGCATGACCAAAGTGCCACGGCAGCTGTTCCGCCCGAGGACCCGTGTTAGACCACACCATTACGCTTCTCGCCTGATACGAGAAGAACACCCGCAGGAGGTAACCGGACGGGTGTATCACTGGATGAGCAAGCTCCGTTAACAAGAAAGAAACAAAACTTGCGTCCAGCTTGAGGGGGAAATGTGGTACCCCCCTACCTCCCTCCCCGATGGGACAAAGCATGCGCGCCCTGGCGACCCACTCGCACCTGCCACTCCACATGAACTGAAACACAAGCCTCACTAGAGGCCTCCTCAGACTAGCCGGCAATGGGTAGATGTACGCCAAATACAAAAGAGACGGCAACACATCCACCTTTAGAACCAGGACTTTGCCCATAAAAGACAAATACCTAGCCTTCCACATTGCTAGCTTCCTCTGTACCACTGCGATACGCATGTTCCAGTTTAGCGTCGCTGAGCCGGAGGTCTCAAAATGGACCCCGAGAATCCTCAGGGCCCCCTCACAGAGAGATAACCCCCCGGGCACATCCGTTCTACCGCGCCATCTTCCGAAAAACTTGACGAAAGACTTTGCATGGTTCAGAACTGCTCCCGACGCTCGGGTGAAATCCCCAAAGATGGCAAGGGACCTTGTCAGGCACGAGTCCTTGCACAGCAGCAAGGAAGTGTCGTCGGCGTACTGCGTCATCTTAACACGCAGCCCACCACTTCCAGGGATCAACAAGCCTTCCACCCCTGTGTCTGCCCTAATGGCAGCCCCCAGAGGCTCCATGTACAGAACGAAGAGGAGAGCCGAGAGTGGGCACCCCTGCCTGACCCCAGACGAGAGGTCAAAAACGTCACCCAAGTGACTATTTACACTAACTCGGCACCCCGCTCCGACATATAATGTACGAATCCATCCTATGAACTTCTCCCCAAATCCTAATCGACCTAACACTCTGAATAAAAATGATCTATTCACGCGATCAAAGGCTTTCACCTGATCTAGCGCTGCTACCATTAAAGGCAGTCCTCTATCTTCAACCCAAGCGATGGAGTCCCTGATTAACTGTAGGTTCCATCTAATAGAGCGGCCCTCTACCCCGCACGTCTGATCCTCATGGACGACGTAGGGAAGGGCTGTGCGCAACCGGTCTGCTAAAACCTTTGCAAGTAGCTTGTAATCTACACACAGCATGGTCAACGGCCGCCAGTTGCCAAGGTCTGTTACTTCCCCCTTCTTATATAAAAGTGACAGCACACCAACAGCCATTGATCCCCCCGGGACCCCCGTCTCAAGGATGGCCTTCAAGACTTCGAGGACCACTGGTCCAAGTATACCCCAAAACTTGAGATAAAACTCAGCCGGCAGCCCATCTATCCCAGGCACCTTCCCTTTTCCCATCCTCCTAAGAGCGCTCTCAAACTCTTCTAGTGAGATCTGGGCCTCCATCACTTCTCTAATGTCCTCCGGCAACCGCCTGGACAAGTGTTCTAAAAACACATTTCCCTGCTCTACATCTATTTCCCTTTCCTTAAATAAACCTTGGAAATGATCAGTTGTCACCCTGACCATATCCTCTGGTTCTCTAACTAAACTACCATTTTCTTCCCTAACGCCATGCATTACCTTCCTACTCTGTCTGGCCCTAACCGACTTAAAGAACATAGCAGAACAAGTCTCATTGTGTTCTAGAAAGCCACTATGCGCACGCTCCAGGAAAGCTCGAGCCTTCCGCTCCTGCAACTCCCTGAGCTGCGCCTTTAGGGTTGCGGATCTCTCCCAGTCAAACGACCCGCCGAGGTTGCCTGCCTCGTACTCGAGTTCAATTAACCTTTGGATACGATCCACCTCCCTCCTCTCCTCCCTTTTTTTCCTCTTGCAATACCCTATTATAAAAGCCCTAATCCTCACCTTAACTAATTCCCACCACTCTAACACCCCCTCGCACATGGACCGGAGACCCTCAAGCCTCCAAAAGAAACCATAAAACCCGTCAACAAAAGCCTGCTCCTCCAGCACATCCCGATCTAGCTTCCAGTACCCCCTACCAAAGAGGCAGACTGGCGACCCCACCTGCAGGAGCACCCCGTCGTGATCCGAAAAGAAAACAGGCAACAGCCGCCCAGACAACTTACCCAAAGACCTGGGTACAAAAATATAGTCGAGCCTCCGCTCAACCCCCCTGGAGTTGCGCCATGTAGGACCGTCCATTTTCGGAGTAGTGTGCAGACCACCATCTACCAGACCATGGCAAGCCATTAGCCTGGCAATGGCGCCCGCACTGCTATCCCCCCCTCTTCCTAAATCTGTATTAAAATCCCCCCCTATCACTAATTTCCTATTTGTGACACGCAGGGGCGTCAGACAGTCCACCATCTCCCTCCTGTCTGCCACCACCTGTGGTCCATACACCACCACTAATCTAAAATTACAATCCCTTATCGTGACATCCACCCCTATAACCCTCCCCTGCATTACCACAAAAGAATCCTCCACTTTAACCTCCCTGTGCCCACACAAAATCCCTACCCCCGATGAGTGCACCCCCCCAACACCCCAAACCGACTCCCCCTTGTCCCACTCCCTCTTAAACCTATTAACATCCCCTCCATCCCTCAGGTGAACCTCCTGTAAAAAACAAAAATCAAACCCCACACCCTCCAAATAACTAAAAACCGCCCTCCTCTTAACAAAATCCCTTAAACCCCTTACATTTAAACTAACAAAAGTAAAATCAGACCCCATGAAAGAATAAAATAAAAACATGTAATACACTCAAATTCTAAACCCAGACAGAAAAAAACAAAAACAGGAGACTCACCCGATGCTCCCCTGCTCCATATCTACCGGTGATAACACCATCTGTACTCCCAACATCCCCCCTCTTCCTCCATCTCACCAACCCAGGATGCAGGAATAGTGTTTGGCTCCGGGGTGCCCTGCACCCTGGGTCTACCCCCACAATCCTCCCCAGTGCTGCAGCTGGATTGGAAAAAATTTGGGGAGGCTGAGTCCCCAAACAAAAAACTCCCCACCTCCTCCTGTACCCAGTCCTGAGTCTTGTTAGGTGTGTCCCCACCCAACAGATATTGAGAGCCTGTGGAAACCAGCAGCAACCCAGAGGTTTCTCCCACCCCCATCACTCTCTTGGCCATCCCCTCCCTCTCACTGTCGGCCAATCGCTCCCTCCTCTTCATTCTCTTCTTTGGTGATGACGGCAGTGGAGAGATACCCCCCCCCCCCCCCCGCCAGCTCCTCCACCATACGCCTCATCTCTTCCACCAGGGCACATTCCCCCCAGTCCACTTGCTCTTCCACCGTCTCCTTCTCCACCACTCCTCCATCGCTTTCTTCTTTCTCATGCTCCTCCACTCGGTTGCCTTCTTCCGCCGCTTTTCCTGGTTCTCCTACTCCCGTGCCTTCCGTTTCCTTCTCTCTTCCTTCCGCCGCTTCTTGCTCCTCCTCCTTCCTTGTGGCCTTCCCCTCTGGACCTGTACTCTGATCATGAGGCGTGCTTCCTTCCCCTCCTCTTCTTCCCCCATCCCCCGCCCCTGCTCCCCCCCCAGCCGCAGACGCATATGACCGCTGACGGGCCGGGCACCCCCGCCACAGGTGTGCTGACGAGCCACACCCATGGCACGTCTTAGGCTTGTCACAATCCCTCGCCTCGTGATCCTCAGATGCACAAAATCTGCATTTTCTTGTACTGCATGAGGCGAATATGTGACCGTAGGCCATACAGCGTCTGCAAAATGGGGGCTGACGTGCATAAAACAACGTCCCCCTGTCAGGGAGAACATAGCAGGAGGATGGAGGTAGCCACCATGTCCCTTTGGGTCCTCTCTGAGGAGGGCCTGGAAACCTCTCCTCCCATTCCAAAACCCAAGGGAGTCTTTGAGGTGCCTTGCTGAGGAGACGTTATCCATATATCTCCCCAGAAAAGCCCTCACCTCTTCGTCCTTAACGTAAGGGTTGTAAATGTTGACAGTTACAACCCTAAAATTATTCTTCGCCAGGCTTGTTATTTCGTAGTGGCACATCGGCCTCTCACCTCCCACTGCTCTTGCCCTTCTCAGGATATCATCGTGTTTTACCTCTGTATATAGTGCCACGTCGTATGCTCCCTCCAACGAGTTGCCTTGGAAACAAAACACGTCCTTCACCGTCAGCTTTAGAATCCCCATCAATATTATCCTTCCAAAAGATTCCCGTCCTAAAGGCTCCATCTCCTTTTCCTTCCAAGCAAACCTAATCGTGTTAGCCAGCCCAATCCCAGGGACCGACCGTGTTGATGTATTTAGCACCATCTCCGCAAGGAGAATGGCGCTCGTTCTCTTCTCTTCCAAAACAAGTGAAAAGAAAAAAACAAATGACTGAGCCTATCTGGTGCAACAAACACAGAGACAGGAACAATCACCCACGAAACACTCAAAGAATATGGCTGCCTAAATATGGTTCCCAATCAGAGACAACGATAAACACCTGCCTCTGATTGAGAACCACTCCAGGCAACCATAGACTTTTCTAGACAACCCCACCAACCACAATCCCATGACCTACAAAAAAACCCTAGACAAAACACACCACATAAATAACCCATGACACACCCTGGCCTAACCAAAATAATAAAGAAAACACAAAATACTAAGACCAGGGCGTGACACACCCAGAAAAAAAACATTTTATGTAGAGGTGTTGACTAACGGCGAATAAACTACAAGCTATACAAATTAAGAGAGTCGCACACTCCATAAATACACTGTTGGGTAAAACTTTGTAACACAACAAAATGTGAAATGCACTGTATGTGAATGACTCCAGTTGTGTTGGGCAGGGCAGAGGTGTAGAAGCTTGATGCTCTCTCTGCAACTGCTTGGAGAAGACTTAAGGAATTGGGGATCTGGAACCTGAGATGACTGCCTTTGACCCCACGGTGTGTTAAGAAGGCGCTTGGCAACCTGGTCCCTAGCAAACAATCTACAACGATTGTCTCTGAGAGAGGGCTGTGAGATGGTGTGCTAAGAGTCACCGGTAGGTCATTCTGTAGCACCATTTGTACAGCTGAAACTTGTATGTGTTATGTTTGTTCCTTATATAATGACAAACCGGGACGTAGGTTTAACTACTTTTAATGAACATACTGTATACTTCAGCTAGAAGACTCCATGTTTAGCCATGCAAGGCATTCTTCAACCTCCTGCCCTCCTGCATAGCCTGCTGGGTAACGTAGCCTAAATGTTATTAACACATAACAACATATTTTTTCCTTTAAAAGAAAACTACTTTTCTATGTAACTACACGTCACATCACATTTGTTTACTCAAGCTGCATAACCTGCCATTTTCAAAAACACACATTTCTTTCCCCAATTTTTTTTTTTTAACATTGCTCTCATCACTTAAGAGGCAATAAACATATTCTGATGTATTGTTACTATTTTTTTCAACTAAATATAGTCTGTCCCACAAGACTTTATTGTGGCTCTATTTCTTTTCACATAAACAAAACATTCTGTCACGACTTCCACCGAAGTCGGTCCCTCTCCTTGTTCGGGCGGCGTTTGGCGGTCGACGTCACCGGCCTTCTAGCCATCGCCGATCCACTTTTCATTTTCCATTTGTTTTGTCTTGTTTCCTTCACAACTGGTTTGCATTCCCTAATCACACTGCATGTATTTATTCCTCTGTTCCCCTCCATGTCTTTGTGTGAAATTGTTTTGTGTTACGTGGTGTTTCGCTTATAGCTGGTTTGTTCGTGTATTGTGTACACGTAGATGGTTTGTTTGTTAAAAACCTTATTCAGGTTGTGATTTCTCGCGCTGTACACTTTTCCTGCCAAATAAAGTGTGCGCTTGTTTCACAACTCTCTGCTCTCCTGCACCTGTCTTCTTCACCAGCAGCGCCCAGCCTTAACAAAAACTTAGAGCATTGTATTTGGTACAAATCATATCCTATATTCTAGACCTCAGTTGAATCTGGTAATGAATGGTGTGGCTGTTGAACAAGTTGAGGAGACTAAATTACTTGGCGTTATCTTAGAGTGTATACTGTCATGGTCAAAATATATAGATTCAATGGTTGTAAAAATGGGGAGAGGGCTGTCCATAACAAGGAGATACTCTGCTTTTTTGACACCACACTTGTGTGGTCCAGAGCTGCAAGGAAAGACCTAGTTAAGCTACAGCTGGCCCAGAACAGAGCGGCAAGTCTTGCTCTTCATTGTAATCAAAGGGCTGATATAAATACTATGCATTTTTTCACCTTTATTTAATTAACCTTTCTAGCGCAGGCATTCCGCTAGCGGAACCCCTCGACAACATTCCACTGAAAAGGCAATGCGCGAAATTCCAAAATATTTTTGGGAAATATGTAACTTTCACACATTAACAAGTCCAATACAGCAAATGAAAGATAAACTTCTTGTTAATCTACCCATCATGTCCAATTACAAAATGCTTTACAGTGAAAGCACAACATATGATTATGTTAGATCACCGCCAAGTCAAAAAAACACAGCCATTTTCCCAGCCAAAGATAGGAGTCACAAAAAGCAATAATATAGATAAAATGAATCACTAACCTTTGATGATCTTCATCAGATGACACTCATAGGACATCATGTTACACAATACATGTATGTTTTGTTCGATAATGTGCATATTTATATCCAAAAATCTCAGTTTACATTGGCGCGTTACATGCAGTAATGTTTTGATTCCAAAACATCCAGTGATTTTGCAGAAATACTCATAATAAACATTGATAAAAGATACAAGTGTTATTCACAGAATTGAAGATAGACTTCTCCTTAATGCAACCGCTGTGTCAGATTTTTTTAAAACTTTACGGAAAAAGCATAATCTGAGAACGGCGCTCAGAACCCAATCCAGCCAGAGAAATATCCGCCATTTTGGAGTCAACAGAAGTTAGAAATAACACTATAAATATTAACTTACCTTTGATGATCTTCAACAGAAGGCACTCCCAGGAATCCCAGTTAGACAATAAATGACTGATTTGTTCCATAAAGTCCATCATTTATGTCCAAATAGCCACTTGTTGTTAGCGTGTTCAGCCCAGTAATCCATCTTCATGTGGCGCGAGCACTTCGTCCAGACAAAAACTCGAAAAGTTCCGTTACAGGTCGTAGAAACAAGTCAAACGATGTATGGAATCAATCTTTAGGATGTTTTTAACATAAAACATCAATAATGTTCCAACCGGAGAATTCCTATGTCTGAAGAAAAGCACTGGAACGAGAGCTAACTCTGCCGGGAGTGCACGTCACGAGCCTGGGACACTCTGCCAGACCACTGACTCAAACAGGTCTCATAAGCCCCTCCTTTATAGTAGAATCCTCATTCAAGTTTCTAAAGACGGTTGACATCTAGTGGAAGTCGTAGGAAGTGCAACTTGACTCCATAGACACTGGTAGGCCAAGCTTTGAAAAACTACAAACCTCAGATTTCCCACTTCCTGGTTGGATTTTTCTCAGGTTTTCACCTGCCATATGAGTTATGTTATACTCACAGACATCATTCAAACAGTTTTAGAAACTTCAGAGTGTTTCTATCCAATAATAATATTAATCATTAGAAAACCCCTTTGCAATAATGTTAGCACAGCTGAAAACTGTTGTGCTGTTGTGCTGAAGCAATAAAACTGGCTTTTTTTAGGCTAGTTGAGTATCTGGAGGATCAGCATTTGTGGGTTAGATTACAGGCTCAAAATGGCCAGAAACAAAGGACTTTCTTCTGAAACTTGTTTGTCTATTCTTGTTCTGAGAAATGAAGGCTATTCCATGCAAGAAATTGCCGAGAAACTGAAGATCTCGTACAACACTGTGTACTACAGAACAGCGCAAACTGGCTCTAACCAGAATAGAAAGAGGAGTGGGAGGTCCCGGTGCACAACTGAGCAAGAGGACACCAGTCTCAACGTCAACAGTGAAGAGGCGACTCCAGGATGCTGTCCTTCTAGGCAGAGTTGCAAAGAAAAATATTTTCAGCTGTGCTAACATAATTGCAAAGGGGTTTTCTAATGATCAATTAGCCTTTTAAAATGTTTTACTTGAATTAGCTAACACAACGTGCCATTGGAACACAGGAGTGATGGTTGCATATTCTATGGTCACAATGTTTCTGTGGCTCCCTGTATCCAAAATATTTGACAGATATTCTTTCTAAATAATATTTATTTTAAGACATATTGATGCCATAAGTCAATGGCGTCACCTGTCAATGATTTTAGAGGGCGGGATAATGATGATTTAAACGATTTCACTGTCCACATCCGTCTACACTTGTAAGATATCCAGACACAATGCGTGTCGACCTCGGGAGGAAGTCATGAAAATGTGATAACAATTAGATCACAATGACTCTTAATTGTCTACACCTGTCTAAAAATGTGGGCACAATAAGAATGTGGACAAGATCAGGGCAAAGGACTCATGTTAGAGCCAGGTAGGCTGTGTTTACGCCGGCTGCCAAATTGTAATATTTTCTTCCACTCGCTGGTCTTTTGACCAATCACATTAGATCTTTTCACATCAGCTCTTTTTCAGAGCTGATATGATTGGTCAAAAGACCTGTGTAAAAAATGCAGCCAACACCTTTTGCTTCAACAATAGCCACTGTGAATGAGAAAAACGTATGTTGACGTCATCTAAATAAACGTGCGTGCTTGCGAAGGCTGTTGCTTAAACCTGTTAATTTGTTGGACTGCTGCTACTGATAGTGACAATTCAAACTTCTCAAGGCTTTGGTGGTTGTCTGCGTTCTTCTCAAATGTATTTTTTTTATTCAATTCCAGTGTGGCCGACTGGAGTTTGTTACATATTGTCTGATTCTGGGTTAAACTGGGAACATTGCTATCCTAGAGACATGATACATCAGAAGTAAGACTATAGTATCTGAGGGGTGATAGAGACTGTTTTTTACATCAGAAGTTAATGGTTATCTGTACGAGCCAGGTGGCTGTGGAATATGGGTAGACAGGTGGAAGTCACAGGTTTGCTATTGGTGATACGCGTGGAGATCTTTGGATTAGACATCAAGGGGGTTGACTCCAGGTTAGATCACCTTAAGGGAGAAGGAATGTTTTATTACCCCATAACTTTGTCTTCCTGTCAAACCATAAAAGATGTAAAGATTGGAAAGGAGGAGGGCCTAAATTGGAGTATTTATATATATACTTGTGGTAATGGAAGCATGTTTTGTCTAATGCAGCTGTATTGATCCTCTGGGAAGAATAAACTTGGTTAAGCTTTCATAATGTCCGTTGAGTGTTTTACTCAGAATTAGAACCTAACAATATGTAGGATATAAAATGTACTCTTTTGTTGCTGAGAATTTTCTTGCACAGATAACGCTTGTAATTTGCACTTTAAAACTTCAGACTTAATTTTCCCTAATGAAAAAAAGCACCAACCCCTAATAAAAATGTCAATTTATTATTATTACTATTATTATTATTACTGTTGCTGCAGGATTATTTTCCTGCTGTAGCAAACTGGCTCAAATTAAGATCCTACATCTGTACGTGTAGGTCTATGGCAGGTTGCCATTATTGCACTGATCTGTTCCTGGAGACAAATACATACAGTGGGGCAATAAAGTATTTAGTCAGCCACCAATTGTGCATGTTCTCCCACTTAAAAAGATGAGAGAGGCCTGTAATTTTCATCATAGGTACACTTCAACTATGAGAGACAAAAAAATCCAGAAAATCACATTGTAGAATTTTTAATGAATTTATTTGCAAATTATGGTGGAAAATAAGTATTTGGTCACCTACAAACAAGCAAGATTTCTGGCTCTCACAGACCTGTAACTTCTTCTTTAAGAGGCTCCTCTGTCCACTCGTTACCTGCACCCACCAGGTATATTTCACTAGTAACCCACAAAGCCAATTCCTCCTTTTGGCCGCCTCTCCTTCCAGTTCTCTGCTGCCAATAACTGGAACGATTTGCAAAAATCTCTGAAGCTGGAGTCTCATATTTTCCTCCTTTAAGCATCAGCTGTCAGAGCAGCTCACAGATCATTGCACCTGTACATAGCCCATCTTTATTTAGCCCACCCAACTATCTCATCCCCATATTGATAATCTTTTTTTTTGTGCTCCTTTGCACCCCAGTATCTCTACTTGCACATTAATCTTCTGCACATCTATCACTCCAGTGTTTAATTGCTAAATTGTAATTATTTCGCCACTATGGCCTATTTATTGCCTTACCTCCCTAATCTTACCTCATTTGCACACACTGTATATAGACTTTTCTATTGTGTTACTGACTTTACATTTGTTTATTCCATGTGGAACTCTGTGTTGTTGTTTGTGTTACACTGCTTTGCTTTATCTTGGCCAGGTCGAAGTTGTAAATGAGAACTTGTTCTCAATTGGCCTTCCAACCTTTTTGGGATAGTGGGCAGCATTTTCACTTTTGGCTGAATAGCATGCCCAGAGTGAACTTCCTCCTACTCTGTCCCAGATGCTAATATATGCATATTAAGCATGTCCCAGCATGTCCCAGTTTCTAACAGTTAGAACCTAACAGGCTGACCACACTGCTTGCGTCGCGTGCGCGAGCGTTGCAAAATATATTTCGCAATCTATGTTATTCAATTACTGTATGCAGACTGCTCGAGTGCATGCGTTGCCAAGGGCTAAAATAGAAGTCCTTTTTATTTCTGTCGCTGATCGCGCTGCAAGTCCTGCCTCTCCCATCTCCTCATTGGTTTTTTGAAGTGGGTACCCACGTGCCATCTCCTCATTGGTTATACCCACGTGGGTGATTGAAAGACGAACTGTGTTTCCGGTCAGTGTAGTAATACTATGAAAGTTTAGATGCCAATCACCATATAAATTCAAAGATGAAAAAGCCTGGACGGATATGACTATAAACGATTCGGTCGACCGTTTTATGTGTGGATTAATTGTCGGAGTAGAGGACCTTGTGCATTTCAGGTAAAATAACAACTCAATGTTTATATCCCAGGACAAATTAGCTATCAACAGCAAGCTAGCTAAATAGGATAAATTAGCTAGCAGGTGCAAGCTAACTAGCTAAATTGCCATAAATGCTTCATGCTTTTCGACCTGTCCCCAAATTAATGTCATTGGTTCAGAGTTTGTTTTGATATTTTAACCTGCGTGTCGTGATCGCTTTTGGTGTAGGGGGACAAAATACATTTATGCACGATGGCGCACGCGCGCAGCCGGTTTGGGTTCCGTGTAAGACGGCAGAATCTATTGTCTACAAACAGTATGAATAAAGAACTTTGGGGGGGGGGGGGTAATGTATCTGTATCTGTTAAGGTCAGCAGTATATCTTTAAGATTACAATAACCCTTTTTGGGGGATCCACCGGACATTCCACGCATATCCCCGGATGCCCCCCTGAGGTTAAAGGTAAAGGTTTGGTATTTTGGTATTTTATTAGGATTTTATTAGGATCAGCAGTAGAGGGTTTAATATCTTGCCCACCCTGAGAACTATTTTTATAAGGGTAAAGGTTAAACAGGTTTAAAACAGTTGTTTCAAAGACAATTTGGGGTGCCCCTTGTGTACATATTGGCCCCTTGTGTGTTAGGATCACCTAGATTAACAACATGTTGACCATTACATCTGGATAGCTGAGAACTCTTTTTTTGTGTAAAACAGTTGCTTCAAAGACACTACACACACACACACACATCCCAAGAACCAAGTGCTATTGTGTAGAGAAAGAGATAGTCTCCCCAAGCTGTTTCTGTCTTTCTCTGAGATTTCATTAAAAGAAAATGTAATTTACCTTTATTTTCTTCAAAATCTTTAGTACAGAAATGCATACATATTACGATTATTAAAACGTTTACTGTGCAATGTTAAACTATAACCTTAATGTTTTTTACTAAACCTTTATATAGATCATGCATGTTATTATTATTATTATTATTATTATTATTATACAATACTACACTTTAATACCCAATAAATGTTTATACACTACCGTTCAAAAGTTTGGGGTCACTTAGAAATGTCCTTGTTTTTGAAAGAAAAACACATTTTATGTCCATTAAAATAACATCAAATTGATCAGAAATACAGTGTAGACATTGTTAATGTAGTAAATGACTATTGTAGCTGGAAACAGCAGATTTTTTATGGAATATCTACATTGGTGTACAGAGGCCCATTATCAGCAAACATCACTCCTGTGTTCCAATGGCATGTTGTGTTAGCTAATCCAAGTTTATCATTTTAAAAGGCTAATTAACACCCCGGCCGTCCTACAATCTAAACTAGATGCCCTCAATCTCACACAAATTATCAAGGAACCTAACAGGTACAACCCTAAAACCGTAACCGGGTATCCTGGAAGGATATTGACCTCACCCCGTCAGTAGGGGATGCCTGGTTGCTCTTTAAAAGTGCTTTCCTCTCCATCTTAAATAAGCATGCCCCATTCCAAAAATGTAGAACTAAGAACAGATATCACCCCAGACTTGACTGCCCTTGACCACCACAAAAACATCCTGTGGCGTTCTGCATTAGCATCGAATAGCCCCCCGCAATATTCAACTTTTCAGGGAAGTCAGGAACCAATACACTCAGTCACTTAGGAAAGCTAAGGCTAGCTTTTTCAAACAGAAATTTGTTTCCTGTTGCACTAATTCCAAAATGCTTTGGGACACTGTAAAATCCATGGAGAATAAGAGCACCTCCTCCCAGCTGCCCATTGCACTGAGGGTAGGAAACATTGTTACCACAGATAAAACTACTAATCGATCATTTCAATAAGCAGTTTTCTACGGCTAGCCATGCTTTCCACCTGGCTACCCTTACCCCGGCCAACATCTCAGCACACCCTGCAGCAATTTGCCCAAGCCCCCCACTCTTCTCCTTCACCCAATTACAGACAGCTGATGTTCTGAAAGAGCTGCAAAATCTGAATCCCTACAAATCAGCTGGGCTAGACAATCTGGACCCTCTCTGTCTAAAATGATCCTCCAAAATGGTTGTAATCCCTATTACTAGCCTATTCAACCTCTCTTCGTATCGTCTGAGATCTCCGAAGATTGGAAATTTGCCACGGTCCAAGACCTGCCTTTCTAAAATCTTCAAAAACCATGTTAACAAACAGATCACCAACCATTTAGAATCCCACCGTACCTTCTCCACTATGCAATCTGGTTTCCGAGCTGGTCATGGGTGCACCACAGCCACGCTCAAGGTCCTAAACAATATCATAACCGCAATCGACAAAAGACAATACTGTGCAGCCATCCTCATCGACCTGGCCAAGGCTTTCGATTCTGTCAATCACCGCATTATTATCGGCAGACTCAATAGCCTTAGCCCCCTCAAATGACTGCCTCGCCTGGTTCACCAACTACTTCTCAGATAGAGTTCAGTGTGTCAAATCAGAGGGCCTGTTGTCTGGACCTCTGGCAGTCTCTATGGGGGTGCCACAGGGTTCAATTCTCGTGCCGACTCTTTTCTCTGTATATATAAACGATGTCGCTCTTGCTGCTGGTGATTCTCTGATCCACCTCTACGCAGAAGACACCATTCTCTATACATCCGGCCCTTCTTTGGACACTGTGCTAACAAATCTCCAAATGAACTTAATGCCATTCAGCACTCCTTCCGAGGTCTCCAACTGCTTTTAAATGCAAGTTAAACTAAGTGCAAGCTCTTCAACCGATCACTGCCTGCACCCTCCTGCCTGACTAGCATCACTACTCTGGACGGTTCTGACTTAGGTGTCTGGTTAGACTGTAAACTCTCCTTCCAGACTCACGCTAAGCATCTCCAATCCAAAATAAAATCTAGAATTAGCTTCCTATTTCACAACAAAACCTCCTTCACTCATGCTGCTAAACATACTCTCGTAAAACTGACTATCCTACCAATTATTGACTTCGGCGATGTCATTTACAAAATAGCCTCCAACACTCTACTCAGCAAATTGGATGTAGTCTATCACAGTGCCATCCGATTTATCACCAAAGCCCCATATACTACCCACCATTGCAACCTGTATGCTCTTGTTTGCTGGCCCTCACTACATATTCATCGCCAAACCCACTGGCTCCAGGTCATCAATAAGTCTTTGCTAGGTAAAGCACCTCCTAATCTCAGCTCACTGGTCACCATAGCAACACCCACCCATAGCACGCGCTCCAGCAGGTATATTTCACTGGTCACCCCACACTTCCTTTTGCTGCCTTTCCTTCCAGTTCTCTGTTTCCTATGACTGGAACGATTTGCATAAATCACTGAAGCTGGAGTCTTATATCTGCCTCTCTAACTTTAAGCATCAGCTGTCAGAGCAGCTCGCAGATCACTGTACCTGTACACAGCCAATCTGTAAATAGCACACCCAACTACCTCATCCCCATATTGTTTCTTATCCTCTTGCTCTTTTGCACCCCAGTATCTCTACTTGCACATCATCATCTACACATCTGTCATTCCAGTGTTAATACTAAATTGTAATTATTTCGCCTCCATGGCCTATTTATTGTTTTAACCGCCGACTCTTCCACATTTGCACACACTGTACATATATTTTTCTATTGTGTTATTGACTGTGTTGTTGTTTTGTCGCACTGCTTTGCTTTATCTTGGCCAGGTCGCAGTAAATGAGAACTTGTTCTCAACTGGCCTACCTGGTGAAATATATATATTTTTTTAAACTCTCAGACTAGAAACTATGATAATAAACTATGACCAACTATGAAGCCGTGTGTGTGTGTGTGTGTGTGTGTGTGTGTGTGTGTGTGTGTGTGTGTGTGTGTGTGTGTGTGTGTGTGTGTGTGTGTGTGTGTGTGTGTAAGTGAGGATCTATTATTTAATTGTGTAATATTTGTATTTTTCTCTCTACTACCTCTCTCAATGTATACCAAAGTAACAAATATTTAACAACTTTTCAATGTTTTGTATTGCAATTATTAATATGTTACATATTGTGCATCTGTGATAACTTTATGTAATAGATTCTGTCTGTCTGTCTGTCTGTCTGTCTCTCTCTTTCTCTCTTTCTTTCTCTCTTTCTCTCTCTCTTTCTCTCTCTTTCTCTCTTTCTCTCTCTTTCTCTCTCTCTTTCTCTCTCTTTCTCTCTCTTTCTCTCTCTTTCTCTCTTTCTCTCACTCTGTGTCTGTCTGTGTGTGTGTGTGGAAAAGACAAATTGCATGACATTGACTCCTGAGTGTTGAACTTTTGCCTTCTCTATAGCCACCCTGGTAATTATCTGACCATGCTGGTAATCTAGGAACGTTGGAATATCTTGAATAACAATAAGGGGCACATCCCTAAAATGGCGCCGGAGAAGAAGGCAGACGTGATTTGCGTAATGAGGAGGCAGAGAAAAAGGGACCAAAGGGCGAGCTGACTTCTGATAATTAGTAGGTGATCGAATAAACCCCCACTTCCTTCCATTCTATGGGCAAACGTGTAATCTTTGGAGAATAAAATCGATGACCTACGCAAAAGGTTAAACTACCAACAGGACATTATAATTGTAATATCTTATGCTTCACGGAGTCGTGGCTGAACGACAACACTATCGACATACTGCTGTCTGGTTATATACTGTACTGGCAGGACATAACAGCTGCGTCAGGTAAGACAAGGGGCGGAAGACTATGTATTTTTGTAAATAACAGCTGGTGCACGATATCTCAGGAAGTCTCGAGATATTGCTCTCCTGATGTAGAGTATCTCATGATAAACTGTAGACCACACTATCTACCTAGGGAGTTTTCATCTGTATGTTTGGTAGCTGTTGACATACCACCACAGTCAGAGGCTGGCACTAAGACAGCATTGAGTGAGCTGTATTCCGCCATAAGCAAACAAGAAAACGCTCACCCAGTGGCGGCACTCCTGGTAGCCGGGGACTTTACTGTAATGCAGAGAAACTTAAATCCATTTAACCAAATTTCAATCAGCATGTTAAATGTGCAACCAGAGGGGAAAAAAACTCTGCACCACCTGTACTCCACACACAGAGACGCATACAAACCTCTCCCTCGCCCTCCATTTGGCAAATCTGACCATAATTCTATCCACCTGATTCCTGCTTACAAGCAAAAAGTAAAGCAGGAAGCACGAGTGACTAGATAAAAAAGTGGTCAAATGAAGCAGATGCTAAGCTACAGGACTGTTTTGCTACCACAGACTGGAATATGTTCCGGGATTCCTCCGATGGCATTGAGGAGTACACCACATCAATCATTGGCTTCATCAATAACTGCATCGATGACGTCATCCTCACAGTGACTGTACGTACATACCCCAACCAGAAGCCATTGATTACAAGCAATATCCGCACGGAGCTAAAGGCTAGAGCTGCCACATTCAAGGAGCGGGGCTAACCAGGAAGCTTAAAATAAATCCCGCTCTGCCCTCTGGCGAACTATCAAACAGGACTAAGATCAAATCGTAGTACACCGGCTCTGACTGTCGTCAGATGTGGCAGTTCTTGCAAACCATTACAGACTACAAAGGGAAAAAAAGTAGAGAGCTGCCCAGTGACACGAGCCTACCAGACGAGCTAAACTACTTCTATGCTCGCTTCGAGGCAAATAACACTGAAACATTAATGAGAGTACCAGCTGTTCTGGAAGATGTAGTGGCAAATCGGTTCAAATATGACACAACCAAGAACTTTGTGAAAATCAATATAGACTTTTAATACAACAGTATCATAAGCCGGAGCGGTCCGCGGAACACACACACTTTTTCAGAGCCCTCGCTCTGAGTTATACACCTACCATATAAGTCCCTCCCATATGCAAATTAAGTTACATCCCAATCCGTGCTTCCTGCTTGTTCAGCCCAATAACGCCCCCATCTGCTTTCCATTAGATCCTAATGGTGACAAGACCCTTGCTTTGACCCTTCACTCAGCTTAATGCGTTCTCCTGTTTGTGTGTTATCTAGGGTCAGCAGACTATGTGTCTCTTCTGTTTTTAGCATGCTCAGCTATACTAAAAATACTATACATTCCCCTTTCCTGTGGCCTGTGTTCATACCCTGTAATTAACTCCATGTGTCCCTTTTGGTGTCTTTCATCTCCTTTAGCTTTAGGGTGCCTAGCTGTTCTGGTCGCCTTCTCTTCATATGGTTGTCTAAGATCAAACAGACTTGTCTCCTGTGATGTGATTGATGTCTGTAATCCATCAATTTGTCCTTTGGCTGACCCCCTCCTTAGACAACCTCTGACCTTTGTATGTCCAGCTGCCCTAGGTGTTGCCCTCTCCCATGGCCCCACTCTGGCTTCCTGTCCTATACAATAGACAATGTACCTTACCAGAATGGCAAATGCATCCCTCTTTTATATAGGACAGTATATTTATCCATATATGTACCTAATTTCTCCCACAAAGACTGTGTGATTATGCTCTCCGCAATCGATGTGAGTAAGACCGTTAAACAGGTCAACATTCACAAGGCCGCAGGGCCAGACGGATTACCGGGCCTGTACTCTGAGCATGAGCTGACCAACTGGCAAGTGTCTTCACTAACATTTTTAACTCTACCTGTCGAATCTGTAATACCAACATGTTTAAGGCAGACCACCACAGTACCTGTGCCTAAGAACACAAAGTTAACCTGCCGAAAGGACTACCGAAGCGTAGCACTCACGTCTGTAGCAATGAAATGCTTTGAAAGGCTGATCATGGCTCACTCACATCAACACCATTATCCCAGAAACACAAGACCCACTCCAATTTGCATACCGCTCCAACAGATCCAAAGATGATGCAATCTCTATTGCACTCCACACTACCCTTTCCCACATGGACAAAATGAACACCTATGTGAGAATGCTATTCATTGACTACAGCTACGTGTTCAACGCCATAGTGCCCTCAAAGCTCATAAATAAGCTAAGGACCCTGGGACTTAACAAGTGGATCCTGGACTTCCTGACGGGCCGCCCCCAGGTGGTAAGAGTAGGTAACAACACATCCGTCACGCTGATCCTCAATACAGGGGCCCCTCAGGGGTACGTGCTCAGTCCCCTCCTGTACTCCCTGTTCACTCATGACTGCACGGCCAGGCACGACTCGGGAGGTCAGAGACCTGGCCGCGTAGTGCCAGGACAACAACCTCTCCCTCAATGTGATCAAGACAAAGTAGATGATTGCAGACTACAGGAAAAAGCATGCCCCCGAGCATGCCCCCAATCTCATCGACAGGGCTGCAGTGGAGCAGGTTGAGAGCTTCAAGTTCCTTGGTGTCCACAGCACCAACAAACTAACATGGTCCAAGCACACCAAGACAGTCGTGAAGAGGGCACAACAAAACCTATTCCCCTCAGGAGACTGAAAAGATTTGGCATGAGTCCTCAGATCCTCAAAGGGATCTACAGCTGCACCATAGAGAGCATCCTGACTGGTTACATCACTGCCTGGTATGACAACTGCTCGGCCTCCGACCGCAAGGCACTACAGAGGGTAGTGTGTACAGCCCAGTACATCACTGGGGCCAAGCTTCCTGCGTTCCAGGACCTCTATACCAGGCGGTGTCAGAGGAAAATTGTCAAAGACTCCAGCCACCCTAGTCATAGACTGTTCTTATGCATGGTCACTTTAATAACTCTATCTACATGTACATTTTGCCTCAATTACCTCAACTAACTGGTGCCCCCGCACATTGACTCTGTACTGGTACCCCCTGTGTATAGTCTCGCTATTATTATTTTATTGCTGCTCTTTAATATTACATGTTCCTTTTATTTCTTATTCGTAACTTTTAAACTGCGTTGTAAATTAAGGGCTTGTAAGTAAGCATTTCACTGTTTTGAGGTTTTGATATAATAAGAGGGTCAAATAGAACCTAAGAGGGCAGAATCTATTGTCTACAAACAGTATGAATAAAAACAATGCGGGGGTGGAGGGATTACAATAACCCTTTCAATAATGGTGTGAGGCATCTGGATTATTTTTGGGGGGATTGACTGAGACATCCACCGGACATTCCATGGACATCCCCGGATACACCCCTGAGAACTATTTTTAAAAGGGTAAAGGTTTGGTATTTGGCAAAACAAATCATTGTTTTACAAGTCACAAATAAGTCTCAAGTCTTAGCACTCAAGTCCCAAGTAAAGTCCCAAGTCAAGACAGGCAAGTTCGAGTCAAGTCTCAAGTCAAGACCGTCAAATCTCAAGTCCTAAACATTGAGTTTCGAGTCCTAAACAAGTCATAATGTGTCCTTCACCAAATGTAATAGCATTTCCTATTTTTAACACGAGTAATAGTTAGTATATTACATTTACGCAAATAATGAATGCTTTTTAAAAATATCTATATATTTATTACTTTCCAAATAAATATTATATTTCCATGGAAATACATGGGTAGCCCCCCATGAAAAGCATTAAACATTTATGGCAATTTAGCTAGCTAGCTTGCACTTGCTAGCTAATTTGTCCTATTTAGCTAGCTTGCTGTTGCTAGCTAATTTGTCCTGGGACATAAACATTGAGTTGTTATTTTACCTGAAATGCAGAAGGTCCTCTACTCCACCACTTAATCCACACAAAACGGTCAACCGAATTGCTTATAGTCATCTCTCCTCCTTCCAGGCTTTTTCTTCTCTTGACTTTATATTGCGATTGGCAACTTTCATAAATTACGTTCATTACCGCCACCGGTCTATTTCATCTTTCAGTACCTGCTTCTATAAACCAATGAGGAGATGGGAGAGGCAGGACTTGCACCGGCGATCTGCATCAGAAATAGAACTGACTTCTATTTTGGACCTTGGCAATGCAGACGCTCGTTGGCGCACGCAAGCAGTGTGGGTGCAATAATTTAATAATATATATTTCTAAATGTATTTTGCAACACTCGCACACGCGACGCGAGCGTTGTAGTCAGCCTGTAACGTATGTCAGTGGGTTTAGGAACAGCAGTAACATCAGGCAGGATTTAGGCTACCAACTGCCTCGCCAGTTGTAGCTCACTCTTGGTTGCAATGATCACATTCCCGCACTGACTGTGTGGAGGCTCATTGATTTAACATTAAGTTAGCCTACATGATACACTAGTAAAGTAATAAAATATATAGCTGTCGGCTATATTATCCACAACTTACCGTTCTTTGTGCAGCTTCAAATGTCAAACAAAATTGGAAATTGTTGCACGTTGCACATCCGTCTGCAATTTTCTTCTCGCATATTTTGCAAGTTGCATCCGTTTTTTTGTAGATACAGCATCGTCTTTATATCCGGGTATCATCTTTTCAAGGGCTCCATCTGAATTCACCCGCCGACGTTCCTCTGCACTGCCACACACTTTTTCTCAGCTGGCACAGTTTTATTGGCTGCTGTCCGTTTCAAACTGTATTCCGTTAAATGAAGAGTTGATGCACTGCACACTTTTTTAAATAGCATAATTTAAATGACTTGTACTTGGGGAGGGAATCAAGTCAGGTCGAGTCGTAAGGCTCAAGTCCAAGTCAAATCACAAGTCATTGGTGTTAAAGTCAAAGTTGATTTGCAAGTCATCATATTTGTGACTCGAGTCTGACTCGAGTCCAAGTCATGTGACTCGAGTCCATACCTCTGGTATTTGGTATTTTGGTATTTTATTAGGATCCCCATTAGCTGTTGCAAAAGCAGCAGCTGCTCTTCCTGGGGTCCACACAAAACATAAAACATGACACAATACAGACAAGACCATCTCAAGGACAGAACTACATAAAAAAAATGTAAAGGCACACGTAGCCTACATATCAATGCATACACACAAACTATCTAGGTTAAATAGGGGAGAGGTGTTGTGAGGTGTTGCTTTATCAGTGTTTTGAAACCAGGTTTGCTGTTTATTTGAGCAGTATGAGATGGAAGGAAGTTCCATGCAATAAGTGCACTATATAATACTGTACACTTTCTTGAATTTGTTCTGGATTTAGGGTCTGTGAAAAGACCCCTGGTGGCATGCCAGTCGCGTAAGTGTGTGTGTCAGAGCTGTGTGTAAGTTGACTATGCAAACATTTTGCGATTTCCAACACAATGTTTCTTATCAAAAGAAGTGATGCAGTCAGTCTCTCCTCAACTCTTAGCCAAGAGACAGGCATGCATAGTATTAATATCAGCCCTCTGATTACAATGAAGAGCAAAACGTGCCACTCTGTTCTGGGCCAGCTGCAGCTTAACTAGATGTTTCCTTGCACCACTGGACCACACGACTAGACAATAATCAAGATTAGACAAAACTAGAGCCTGCGGGACTTGCATTTTGGAGTGTGGTGTCAAAAATCACAGCATCTCTTTACTACGGACAGACCTCTCCCTATCTTTACAACCATTGAATCTATATGTTTTGACCATGACAGTTTACAATCTAAGGTAACACCAAGTAATTTAGTGTCCTCAACTTGCTCAACAGCCACAACATTCATTACCAGATTCAGCTGAGGTCTAGAACTTAAGGAATGATTTATACCAAATAAAATGCTCTAAATTTTAGAGATGTTCAGGACCAGTTTATTACTGGTCACCCATTTCAAAACAGACTGCAACTCTTTGTTAAGGGTTTCACTGACTTCATTAGCTGTGGTTGCTGATGCGTATATGGTTGAATCATCAGCATACATGAACACACATGCTTTGTTTAATGCCAGTGGCAGGTCATAGGTAAAAATAGAAAAGAGTAGAGGGACTAGAGAGCTGCCCTGCGGTACACCACACTTTACATTAGAGAAACTTCCATCAAAGAAAACCCTTTGAGTTCTATTAGATAGATAGCTCTGAATCCACGATATGGCAGAGGTTGAAAGGCCTTAACACATACATTTTTTCAACAACAGGTTATGGTCAGTAATATCAAAGGCTGCACTGAAATCTAACAGTACAGGTCCCACAATCATCTTATCACTTTCTTTCAACCAATCATCCATCATTTGTGTCAGTGTTGAGTGCCCTTCTCTATAAGCATGCTGAAAGTCTGTTGTTATTTTGTTTACAGAGAAAGAGCATTGTATTTGGTCGACCACAATTTTTAGCAACAGTTTGCTAAGAGCTGGCAGCAAGCTTTTACAGGTCTGCTGTTAGAACCAGTAAAGGCCCCTTTCGGAATTACTTGGCTTCCCTCCAGCCCTGAGGACAAAGACTTTCCTTCAGGATTCAGATGAAAAATATGACAGATAGGAGGGTCTATATAGTCTCTCAATTTGCAGTAAACATGCTAGTCAGATATGCAGCCAGACTTATTAGCCACTCCTTTTGCCCCATCTCTTTCAACCACACAGTTTTTCAATTCCTCATCAACCCATGGAGCCTTAACAGTTCTAACAGTCAGTTTCTTAACAGGTGCATGTTTATCAATAATTGGAAGAAGCAATTTCATAAATCCATCAAGTGCAGCGTCTGGATGCTCCTCATTAATCACATCAGACCAACAAATATGTTTAACATCGTCCACATCATAGTCACAGCAAAATATTTTGCATGATCTCTTACACACTTTAGGCCCAGCTGTTGGAACTTTGATTTCCTGGATATAGCCACTATATTGTGACCACTGCATCCAATGGGTACAGACACAGCTTTAGAACAAAGTTCTACAATATTAGTAAAAAATGTGATCAATACATGTGGATGATCTTGTTCCTGTAGTGTTTGTAAACACGTGGTAGGTTGATTAATAACCTGAACCAGATTACAGGCACTGGTTACAGTGAAAATCTTCCTCTTGAGCGGACAGCGTGATGAAAACCAGTCAATATTCAGGTCCCCAAGAAGGTAGACCTCTCTGTTTACATCACAGACACTATCAAGCATTTCACACATTATTTAGATACTGACTGTTAGCACTTGTTGACTTATGGAAATTATTTTTAGCTTTCAGAGAGCAGTTTTTCTTGCGTTTTTCAATGAAACACACGATCTGTTATAGTCACAGCCGTGATTTAACCAGTTTTAGAAACTTCAGAGTGTTTTCTATCCACACATACTAATCATATGCATATACTATATTCCTGGCATGAGTAGCAGGACGCTGAAAAGTTGCGCGATTTTTAACAGAATGTTCGAAAAAGGAAGGGGTAGACTTAAGAGGTTTTAATAAACCTTTGTATAAAGCATACATATTATTATTACATGTACATATTATTATTACACAACACTTTTACCAATAAATAATTATATGTATAATTCTAACTTTTTTAATGTTTTTTTTTAAGTCCTTGAGTATTTTCCTCAGCTTGTAAACCCACACCTTGTAACCTGACACCTCCCCATGCAAACAAGACCCACACAGGTTTGGCTAAGGATTAGGTTAATGGGTACGGTTAGGGTTAGGTTTAAACTATTTTTACGCCCCTCCCAAAAAATACCGCCCAAAAAGTCCTGAAATTTCATTGGAAAAAAGCTGTGTGTATGTGTGTGTCCGGTGTTTTCTTGTGTGTGTAAGTCAGCTTGTCAGCTGCAATGTGTATTGTAACACAGTGGTCACGCAATATTCTATTTTAGTTTACCCCTCCCCCCACACACACGAACACATACAAGAGGAAGTTACAGGATTCAGTCATTAATCTAATGGATTAAGACGGACAAGACTCTGAAATGGGATTGGGAGGATTTGACTCAGGAAGCGTTCTGTCTCTGGGCTAAAAGGGTTGGTCTGGGGCAATCTGGGATTGATACACAATTTTGGATTGTTGATATATAGCCATTGATTTTTGAAGAATATCAATAATAAATGCCTCATGAGATTAGTTCAACTGTCTTTCTCCATCACAATCCAAAATATTAGATTTTTAACTAAAACATTAATTTTGATAAAATAGATCAAGAAAATACCATCTATACATGTGACATTGTTACATTTCTCCAGCCCTACAGATGCAGGATCTTCATTTGAGCCAGTTTGCTACAGCAAGAAAATAAGAGTGGTTGATACAATTTCCGTTAGGGAAAATCAAGTCTGACATTTTAAAGTGAAAATTATAAACTTTAGAAGCCTTTTTTAACATTGAATACACTATAAGTTTGCATTTCCGGGCTGTGCAGGAAAATTCTCAACAACAAAAGACTGATCAAATTAAGATACTACATCTGTATTCATCGATCCTACATCTCTATCTGTCTGAGATTGCTCCTTTAATAAGAGATGACGTGGGGCCAGATACCAAATGGGACAGGCCTCAGGTCCAGGTGGGACAGAAGCAGACGACCAGCAAGGTCACTGTTAAGAGGCAAAACATGTGAGGGATTGGAATTGTTTGAGCAAGTGAAGTCCTGAAGGATTTAGAAAAGTTTGAATGGGGCTTGCCTAGAAACCAACTCATAAGATACCTGACAATTAAACAATATGTCCTTGTTACTTTGTTACACTGTATAGGTCTCATACTGTAAATGTTCTTATTACCCCCCCCCCAATTCAATCCATCACAAGGTCTGTAAGTGGACAGTTTTAAAATGATTTCCTGGTCAATCAGAATGCTCATATCCGTGTTCCATTTCAAACTTTTTTCTCCCGTTTCGACCTCTGAGAGTGACCCAGGTGAGAGTGGAAGTTGCTCATAATCAGCACAGATCTAGGGCCAGTTTAAGCTTTGAACCCCCATGATAAAGGTCAGGATTGGCATTGTGAGAGCTGATCCAGGACCTGTGGTTTAGGAGCATTTGGCTGGAGCTGATACTCTCTCTCTATGTCCTCCTGTGATACTCAAAGGTAATTTGTGATTTGAGGTTGACATTTGGCGCAGCTAATTATAATAGACTAATCTGATTAGGAACGGTTGTGCGGGGTGGGGGGGGGGGGGTCTGTACAAGAGTCTCCTCCCAATCTGTCATCGTGCCACCTGGAGAACGTCCTGAAGAGGAGAGTTGAGGAACAGGTTAATCCAGTTGGACAACCCGAACACTGCGGTCCCATAGAGGGCGAGAGACTACACTTTCCCTGCATCGACCGTCCCCACAACCAATAGGTGAGTGTCGGCCCGAGGAGAGGATGTAGCGACTAACTTCAGTCTTGGCCAATAGCCTGGACCAGTGTTCAGGGAGATTCTAGCTCAACTGAGCAATTCACTCAGTTAAATGAATGCATTTAAAACATATTTTTTTATTTTTTTATTGAGGGATGGATTTTTTTTTATTGACGGGAGTCAACAAAGCATTACTACTACATTTTATGTAGTATCAAAATTTGAATAGGATCAATTAATTTGATGTGTTTGTATAATTGACTACTCTGAGTTGTTTTCACTCTTGTTAGACATGACTCAGAGGTCTCTTTCTAGACTCATAGGCCATATCAATGGCCTTTTTGGGACAGAAATAAATGGATGAATGCAGTGTGTGTTTCCTCAGTGTGGCCAGAAGTCACAATGTAATAAATCTGTTGTTTGCACAACCCACTGTCACAGTGGCTTCCTTACCTTTTATAATTGTTCATGTGACATAAATGCTCGTTTTGGGTTTGGCTGGTTGCCTGATTATGTAGGCACAGCGTGTTGGTAGAGGGTAGGACTGAAGTAGTACCCAAAAAAGAACACCAACCACGTAGCCTTCATATTTTTCCAAAGTTCAGTTGTATGACATATTATTTTAGGATAGGGAAGAGTCAACAAGCACAAGGCCATGGAAACAGGCATGTCAATAGTTCATTGGTTTGTTCATACAGTCGGATGTCTAAGGCTCCCATTTTGTAGGCCAGCGGATTCATTTCCCTCCCCCCAAAATATAATATGTACTGTATATATTTTGGAACTCAGTCGTATTCTCACATCCCCATGGCAAAACGGGTAGAATTGCAGGAAATTAACTCTACAACTTAAAAAATGTCTCTCTGCTGTCAAGTGACCAGCGAGCCACTGCGGCCCCTCATGATCAGTTCAGTTCAGTTTTTTTGTGGCCCCCACCCCATAAAAGTTGCCCATCCCTGACCTGACATGTCTTTTACTGTGTAGAGATCAACTCTACTTAAAAACAAGATGTTATTAGAGTAGAATTCCTGGCGACTAGCCATACAAACCTACACAATGTATAGGGTGTGGTCTTACTGGGTAATCCTGTCCCGCAACATTATTTAGCTTGCTGTGACATCCTACAGTAATTTTACCAGACATTCTTAAGAAAGAGGAATTATATGGATTTGAAAGGTAAAGATTCAGGTCTGGGTTCAACCCACTAAAGCGCGTTGTTGAAGACTGATACAAGAATATCAAACAAGTACGCCAATCTGTTCAATAAGGGAATTCATTCACAAATCCAGAAGGATTTAGATTCATTTGGATCTTTACTGACGAGCAGCAAGATACAGTAAGAGTTACTTGTTATAGCGTGGTGAATGTTTGATGTTTATTTTGTGTGCCCTCTCTCACTGATCCCCTCCCCCTCCTTCCTTCTCAGGGAAAGATGGCTCGGGATATGTCAGACATTGACATCCTTAAGATGGAGCTGGAACAGCTGAAGAAAGAAGTCTCGACACCCAGGGAGCCTGTACGTAAAATCAATGGGTCCATAAAGAGAAGCTCTGTAGCATTACAAAGGCATCACCGTGCACTGATACAGTCCCATTGAACTGAATTAGAATGCTTCTATTGACCCCTCTCCGTTTCTCTTAGGTGTCCAAGACATCCAAGAACACCATGGACTGGTGTGAGGCTGCGTCTGGTACCGACCTCCTGATAACAGGAGTACCAGATGATAAGAACCCCTATAAGCCTGAGAAGGGAGGCTGCATAATCACCTAGCCCTCCCGGGGGACAAACAGCCCCAGGCGGGACACAGGGAAAAACATCATGTTGTACTTACATAGGAACACATGGCAAACATATTGCAGCTATGTATCACTCTTTACAGGGCTGAAGAGGCTGAAACTGGAGAGAAAAAATCGGAGAGACATCCACTAAGTTAGCCAGTTTAGGACAACACAACATGTCACACTGACTAGGCTACACAAAGTCACCTGAGGCCACTGGGAGCTGAGGAGGAGATTTATCCAGGGACGATTCAGGGGATTAGAGGGATCACTTGGTTACAATGGTGTCCTTCCTTTCTCCTTGAAGACCTATGACCCTATCCTCCTCACCTGTCAGTTGCCTCTGGCGGTTATAGAGCTTCCAAACAGGCTCTGGAATGTTCCAATTGCACCCACCACTGACTGGCTTTTGTTTTGCTTGTAAATAAAGTGTACCCAGTACAGCAGTTTCTTTGACGTCTTTTGGTTCTCTCTGTGACTTCTCTCTGTGACTTCTCTCTGTGACTTCTCTATATGACTTCTCTCTGTGACTTCTCTCTGTGACATCTCTCTTGTTTTGCACCTCATATGAACATGGATCCTCTCATGATGCACGTGTCCCTTGATTCAATCAAGTTGTAATGTACGTTTTAGAAATAAACATTTGTATCAGGAGGTGGGTTGATGTGTGATATATCACCGTGAGCTGATACAGACCCATTGAACTAGAACGTTGAATTGTAAAAATTCAAACTCTTTTTCAGTCACACTTTATTTGGATAGTCCCATACTGATGATCTACAGATTGTTTGTTGATAGTATGCCAATCTCTTGATATCCAACAGCTTGTTAAGGTTCCAGTTAAGGTTTGAATAAGGGTAAGGGTTAAGGTAAGGGTAACAGTTACCTTTAGGGTTAGGATAAAGGTTAAGGTCAGTAGTTAGGTGAAATGTTGAAAGTGGTCAGGATTAGCCGGATCAAGTGGGCCGACCGCACCCTCTCCTGGAGGTGGGCCGCTGTACAGCCACTACTGATGAGCTCACCTGAGGCCAATTGACTGATTATTGTTTGTGCTATCTTAAGGACCTGACTGAAGGGGCAGAATGATTATGAACCGGAGATGGTGAATATGGTGAATTCCAGGACAGTAGGATGCCCTGTTATAGGTTCGGCTCAAGCTGTTGGTACCAACTGTTAGTTGTTTTTGTTGGTTTTGTTTGGATAGCCATTACCCTGGCCTTTGTTTGTACGGTCCCGGGGAGAGTTGAAAGAATAACTCCCGAAACAGTTTCCTTCTTTTTGTTGAAGTCACGTCTCTGTGTCTCATTTCGTGTTGTCCCGCCCAGGATTTTGTCAGTGGATAGGTATGGCCTTTCACAAAAAGTTATTGAACTACAAAGCATCTACTTGGGACTATCCAAATAAGTGGTGTCACTCTCTCTCTCTCTCGCTGCATGAATGGCAAAACTACTGTAATTAAAGCAAGTGAGATAAGGACAATAACAGTAAAAAAACAAATAATAGTCATGGTGATTAGAGAGGAAATGTCTATACAGTTAAAGTTGGAAGTTTACATACACCTTAGCCAAATACATTTAAACTCAGTTTGACATTTAATCCTAGTAAAAATTACCAGGCTTAGGTCAGTTAGGATCACCACTTTATTTCAAGAATGTGACATTTCAGAATAATAGTAGAGAGAATGATCTATTTCAGCTTTTATTTATTTTATGACATTCCCAGTGGGTCAGAAGTTTACATAAACTCAATTAGTATTTGGTAGCATTGCCTTTAAATTGTTTAACTTGGGTCAAATGTTTTGGGTAGCCTTCCACAAGCTTCCCACAATAAGTTGGGTGAATTTTGGACCATTCCTCTTGACAGAGCTGGTGTAACTGAGTCAGGTTTGTAGGCCTCCTTGATCGCACACGCTTTTTCAGTTCTGCCCACAGATTTTCTATAGGATTGAGGTCAGGGCTTTGTGATGGCCACTCCAATACCTTGACTTTTTTGTCCTTAAGCCATTTTGCCACAACTTTGGAAGTATGCTTGGGGTCATTGTCCATTTGGAAAACCCATTTGCAACCAAGCTTTAACTTCCTGACTGATGTATTGAGATGTTGCTTCAATATATCTACATAATTTTCCTCCCTCATGATGCCATCTATGTTGTGAAGTACACCAGTCCCTCCTGCAGCAAAGCACCACCACAACATGATGCTGCCACCCCTGTGCTTCACGGTTGGGATAGTGTTCTTCGGCTTGCAAGCCTCCCCCTTTTTACTCCAAACATAACAATGGTCATTATGGCCTAGCAGTTCTATTTTTTTCATCAGACCAGAGGACATTTGTCCAAAAAGTACGATCTTTGTCCCCATGTGCAGTTGCAAACCGTAGTCTGGCTTTTTTATTGCGGTTTTGGAGCAGTGGCTTCTTCCTTGCTGAGCGGCCTTTTAAGTTATGTTGATATAGGACTCGTTTTACTGTGGATATAGATACTTTTGTACCCGTTTCCTCCAGTATCTTCACAAGGTCCTTTGCTGTTCTGGGATTGATTTGGACTTTTCGCACCAAAGAACATTCATCTCTAGGAGACAGAACGTGTCTCCTTCCTGAGCGGTACGACGGCTGTGTGGTCCCATGGTGTTTATACTTGCATACTATTGTTTGTACAGTTGAACGTGGTACCTTCAGGCGTTTGGAAATTGCTCCCAAGGATGAACTAGATTTGTGGAAGCTTACATTTTTTTTCTGAGGTCTTGGCTGATTTCTTTTGATTTTCCCATGATGTATAGCAAAGAGGCACTGGGTTAGAACGTAGGCCTTGAAATACATCCACAGGTACACCTACACCTTCTAAAGCCATGACATAATTTTCTGGAATTTTCCAAGCTGTTTAAAGGCACAGTCAACTTAGTGTATGTAAACTTCTGACCCACTGGAATAGAGATACAATGAATTATATGTGAAATAATCTGTCTGTAAACAATTGCACAAAGTAGATGTCCTAACTGACTTGCCAAAACTATAGTTTGTTAACAAGAAATTTGTGGAGTGGTTGAAAAATTAGTTTTAATGACTCCAACCTAAGTTTATGTAAACTTCCGACTTCAACTGTATATATATACAAGTAAAATAAAGGAAACACCAACATAAAGTGTCTTAATGAATACGGTTTTGGGCCACCCTCCCTCTATTAGAGGGATGCGACACCATTCTTCCACAATAAATTCCACAATTCAGTGTTTTGCTGATGGTGGTGGAAAACACTGTCTCAGGTGCCGCTCCAGAATCTCCCATAAGTGTTCATTTGGGTTGAGATCTGGTGACAGAGACGGCCATATGGTTTACATCGTTTTCATGCTCATCAAACCAATCAGTGACCACTCGTGCCCTGTGGACGGGAGCATTGTCATCTTGGAAGAGACCCCTCCCTTAAGGATATAAATTATTCACCATTGGTTGAGGGTGATTGTAACGGTTTTCCTCCTCTTCTGAGGAGGAGTAGGAAGGATCGGACCAATATGCAGCGTGGTAAGTGTTTGTCATTTTATTAAACTGAACACTACAATACAATACAATACAATACAATACAATACAATACAATACAATACAATACAATACAATACAATACAATACAATACAATACAATATAAAGTGAACAACCGAAACAGTTCCGCCTGGTAACTAATACAAAGACAGAAAACAACTACCCACAAATCATAGTGGGAAAACAGGCTGCCTAAGTATGGTTCTTAATCAGAGACAACGATAAACAGCTGCCTCTGATTGGGAACCATACCAGGCCAAACACAGAAATACAAAAACATAGAACAACACATAGAATGCCCACCCCAACTCACACCCTGACCAAACTAAAATAGGGACATAAAAAAGGAACAAAGGTCAGGACGTGACAGTGATCACACAGAAGGGCTGGCAGTGTGTTTAATTGGTGTTTACCTTTCCCTCTAAAGGGATGAGAGGACCTAAATCATGCCAGGAAAATATTTTTTGATGAATACAAATTTAAATCAATAAAAATAGTAATAATAATGTGATAATATAAAAGCATTTGCTTTGATAAGTAAACAAAAAAGAGGAATAGATGAAAGGTTTATTTCCAAAACGCTATATCCACCAATTTTTCACAATTGTGTTTTTTCATCAGATATGATTGGTACCTACATATATGTGTAAAATATTACTGTTCTCAGATTTTTTTATTGATAGATTTTATTCATAGATTGTTTTTGCAAAAAGCTATATATCCATTGTTTAGCAGGAATGGAATGTTCATATCCTGTATATTCACCTAGCTATCTTAAAATGAATGCACTTGCTGTAAGGCACTCTGGATAAGAGCATCTGCTGAATGACTAAAATGTCAAATGTAAATGTTTTACATAGAGATCTCATATCTGTCACAAATGTATCATTTGTACATTTCTTTATAATTGTTTTTGTTATTTGTTACATTTGACTGTGTAAATCCTAGCAGTACTATTCATTTATCTGAGAGTGAGGCATTTTGCAAAAAGACATGATTATTTGTCTCTCTGAAATGAAACCATTTATTTCACTATGCAAGTCACAAATTCTTATTTAGAATGACAGGAACAGTGGGTTAACTGCCTTGTTCAGGGGTAGAACATCAGATTTTTACCTTGTCAGCTCGGGGATTCAAGCCGCCAACCTTTTGGATACTGGCCCAACGCTCTAACCACTAGGCTGTCTGCCATCCCAAGGGGTAGAGTTTAAACAAATACATGTCTATCATTGAACAGCCCCATGCCATGATTAGATGGTTAAAACACACCAATCTCTTTCCTAATTTCTTTCAATAATAAAAAGCTAATTTAGCAAAATATTTTTTTTTTTATATATAGCATTTTGGAAAGAAACCTCATACTGTGCCTTCAGAATGTATTCATACCCCTACACATTTTGTTGTGTTACAGCCTAATTTCAAAATGGATTAAATCGTTCACCCATCTACACACAATACCCCATAATAACAAAGTGAAAACCATGTTTTTAGAAATTTTTGCAAATGTATAAAAATAATCAAATAAATATCAAATTTTCATAAGAATTCACAACCCTGAGTCTACATATTTTAGAATCCCATTTGACAGCAATTACAGCTGTGAATCTTTCTGGGTAAGTCTAAGAGTTTTGCACACCTGGGTTGTACAATATTTGCCCATTCATTATTTTTGAAATTCTTAAAGCACTGTCAAATTGATGGTTGATCATTGCTAGACAACCATTTTCAAGTCTTGCCATAGATCTTATGCAGATTTATGTCGAACTGTGACTCAGCCCCTCAGGAACATTCACTGTCTTCTTGGTAAGCAACTCCGGTGTAGATTTGGCCTTGTGTTTTAGGTTATTGTCCTGCTGAAAGTAAATTAATCTCCCAGTGTCTGATGGAAAGCAGAGTGAACCAGGTTTTCTTCTAGGTTTTTTCCTGTGCTTAGCTCCATCCGTTAATTTCTTTATCCTGAAAAACTCCCCAGCCCTTAACAACTACAAGCACACCTATAACATGATGCAGCCACCTGCATCTACCTGTAAAAGCGGCCATCTCGTCTCCTTTCCAAAACCCCAACTGTCTTTTGGTTTTCCTATTGGGATAAGGTCACGCCAATCATCATAATTGTATTAGCCAATCAGCAGCCTTCTTTCCCAGGACTTAGTGTAATACCCAACCAGGCAGGGCCAAGGGCCTCAGGGTTAGGGAGGTAGTCTGTAGTTTCCATTCTGATGATCAACCTGTTTTTCTCTATGGCTTATTTTACCTCAGAAGAAATTGCTTTTCTTTCTGCTGTTATTGTGCGTGCAGCTAAATGGAAGTGCCAAAATATTGATGTTTTGTTGTTTGGAGCTAAATAGTGTCTGTTGTAAATTGGTCCTCAGTAGGTCCTCAATGATGTCACCATTGCCCTTGATTCTAAGCAATATTGTGCTGCTATTTCTATTGACTTGGCCGAAGCTTTTGATACAGTAGACCATTCCATTCTTGTGGGCCAGCTAAGTATTGGTGTCTCTGAGGGGTCTTTGGCCTGGTTTGCTAACTACCTCTCTCGAAGAGTGCAGTGTATAAAGTCAGAAAATCTGCTGTCTCAGCCACTGCCTGTCAACAAGGGAGTACATCAAGGCTCAATCCTAGACCCCATGCTCTTCTCAATTTACATCAACAACATAGCTCAGGCAGTAGGAAGCTCTCTCATCCATTTATATGCAGATGATAGTCTTATACTCAGCTGGCCCCTCCCTGGATTGTGTTAAATGCTCTACAACAAAGCTTTCTTAGTTTCCAACAAGCATTCTCTACCCTAAACTTTGTTCTGAACACCTCCAAAACAAAGGTCATGTGGTTTGGTAAGAATGCCCTTCTCCCCACAGGTGTGATTTCTACCTCTGAGGGTTTAGAGCTTGAGGTGGTCACCTCATACAAGTACTTGGGAGTATGGCTAGACAGTACACTGTCCTTCTCTCAGCACATATCAAATCTGCAGGCTAAAGTTACATCTAGACTTGGTTTCCTTTATTGTAATCGCTCCTCTTTCACCCCAGCTGCCAAACTAACCCTGATTCAGATGACCATCCTACCCATGCTAGATTACATTATCATTTATAGATCGGCAAGTAAGGGTGCTCTCGAGTTCTTTACCATTCGGCCATCAGATCCGCCACCAACGCTCCTTATAGGACACATCACTGCACTCTATGCTCCTCTGTAAACTGGTCATCTCTGTATACCCGTCGCAAAACCCACTGGTTGATGCTTGTTTATAAAACCCTCTTAGGCCTCACTCTCCCCTATCTGACATATCCACTGCAGCCCTCATCCTCCACGTACAACACCCATTCTGCCAGTCACATTCTGTTAAAGGTCCCCAAAGCACACACATCCCTTGGTCGCTCCTCTTTTTTGTTCGCTGCAACTAGCGACTGGAACGAGCTGCAAAAATCACTCAAACTGGATAGTTTTATCTCAAGCTCTTCATTCAAAGACTCAATCATGGACACTCTTACTGACAGTTGTGGCTGCTTTGTGTGATGTATTGTTGTCTCTACCTTCTTGACCTTTGTGCTGTTGACTGTGCGCAAAAATGTTTGCATCCTGTTTTGTGCTGCAACCATGTTGTGTTGCTGCCATGGTGTTGTTATGTGTTGCTGCCAAGTTATCTTGTTGTCTTAGGTCTCTCTTTATGTCGTGTTGTGTTGTCTCTCTTGTTGTGATGTGTGTTTTGGCCTATAATAACATTGAATTTATGCTTTTTTTTATCCCAGGCCCCCGTCCCCGCAGGAGGTCTTTTGGTAGGCCGTCATTGTAAATAATAATTTGTTCTTAACTGACTTGCCTAGTTAAATAAATCAAATAAATAAATGTACCATTTGTGTTAAACTTGCTAGATAGCTTGCGTACTCCTGCTAGCATTAGCATTGTCATTCAGAATGCATTACTATTTAGCATGCTTCTTGGCGATTAGCATTTGTTAGCATTTGTCTGTGGTGCTAGGCTATTTCCGGTTGTAGATCGCTCATGCTTGTTATGTTTTATAATGTGTAGATATTGCTACATTGCTCAACTGTTCTTTATGCATCTAGCATGTGTTTGGGTCCACAGTCTGTTTCGTTGTTGACATGCAAATAGGCATATCTTTTCCCATATAGCCTAAGTTCTCCTCTTTTCTTTACAGAACCACAATTAATATCAGAGAGAGTGGTGTTGTGGGTGGGTGTGTGGGATCTTCATTCAACCCTTGAACTGAAACTACTGTTTGTGTTCTGAATGTCTCTCTTGCGCTCCCATCTCTATCATGCTTTCTTGCCCATATATATGTCTTTGAACGTAGTCTCTGGGACTTAACGAAGAGTGTTGCACATTCATATTGAGAGACTAGAGGGCATCTTTCTACTGGTCGTACTGGAACCCTTAATCTGATCTGATTAATTCATTCTGTAATCTATTGATGATCAGGATCAAACCCTTCCCCCTCGCTCTCAGTAAATAATGTACTACCCTCCCACATGCCAATTTTCTTTAAAAAGTGTGTTGAATCATCCCTTTGTCCCTGTATTCATTTGAATATTAACTATGATATGTAGTTGTTTTATCTACCTTAGTTGCATACGCTTGACTGTAAGTCACTGTGGATAAGAGTGTCTGCTAAATGACAAATGTAAATGTACAATTCATCAGTACTCAATGCTGTAGGAACATCATTTTCTATTGAGGTCAGCCTAATGACAAGCTTTGTTTGTTGTTTGTGTCTGAAGCTCCCATTTGAAATAGGATGACTAAGTGAAAAGATGCAGTTGTTTGTAAAGTGGGAATCATGCCACCTTCCGACCTGTTTTTTCAAAAGCAAGCACACGAATGGAACGTCTGGCTCTTTTTGACATTACATGGTACAAACACTAGGTGGTGCTGTTGACCACATTTTCAATGGTAAACCTCCAGCCATAACAGACTGTTTTGGTATGGTTCCAGATTACTTGCATTGGAAACTCAGCCCAAGGCTAGATATCTGCACCCTTTATCTAAACTCTCTCAAATCGGTGAGTGGAGGAAAATGTATTCTCCAAAATGGCTTAATTTGCAAACCAGGCCCAAATATTAAGGACATAATCTAACATGATTTAAAGCTGTCTTTTTTCCCCTTTTTTTACTGAATGTTGAATCTGAAAGCCATCTAAAAGACAGTAGGGCCTTCAGTGTACTCCTCTCATATGAAGTACATCCGTTTTGGATGGCTTTGTCCCAGAGATTTTGAAATTGTGTGAGCGTGCATGCGTGCGTAAGTGATTGGTGCATGGGTGTATGTGAGCAGGCATGTGAGCAAGTGGGCATGTGTGTCCGAGCCAGCTCTGGAAACACTTGCTATCCTACTGTGTGCGAACTGCAGATCTGTGTATGTGGCAAACTTGTGACAGTGAGAGACAACCTCCTTGAACCTTCATTCACTTCACTGCTATTTCCCCTTAAAGGAGTGATGGTGGTGACTAACAGGCTTGGAGCTCCCCCTGCAGGTCAAACAGCCTCATAGCTTGCAGAGACATTTCCCCCCTGTTGAGACTTTCCAAAGCTGGGCTAGTATACAGGTCCGCATCCCAAATGGTACCCTATTCCCTTTACACTGCACTACTTTTGAGGTCTCTGGTCAAAAGTGGTGGGCTATATAGGAAATAGGGTTCAATTTTTCACGTGGAGAATAATAATTTGAAACAAATGCTGAGAGGGTATATTCTGAGACCTTAGTAGAGGACACATTGGAAGTGCAATTGAATGCATTTGAACAAGAAACAACAGGCCCTTGTTGCAACTTGTATCATGGTTTTCATAGCCACACCAAGTGGCCTACATCACAGAAAAGTAATTGTACGGAGTTGCTGACACCAGTTCCTCCCAATAAAGAAGTTGCAAGGGAACAATTAGGTGAAGTGTTTAGTGGACCCTTAAGCATCAATTGATCCTATGTAAAGTGGACTTGGAGCAAGATCTTAAGCATGAATCTGCTGAGGGCTCCGAGGAAAAAAAAGTGCTAATCTTTGCTTTTGCTCAGGCACATATGGTGTCATGGGGGTGGTCTCACAGTAGGCTGCTCCTGCCACAGCACAGGCTCCAGTTCAAAACCTATGGGTCTGCACTGTAGAACCTGACACACACAGGGATTAGAAATGGAACAGCAACTTCTAGCAGTTTAAGGTTTGAAATATGCGTATTTGTGGTTTTTTTGTATGATTGTGCTTTATTTTTTATTTTTTTATTGTTCTTTGTTTTTCTTATGCTCCTGCCTTGATTGTGTACGTGTTTGGTCTTGCCATGCAGGGCTCCCTCGCAAAAGAGACCTTGGTCTCAATGGGACTCCCCTGCCTAAATGAAGGTTACATAGATAAATAATACATACTGTGGTCATGTATCAACATTCACTTATGGACACATCGGCATTTGACGACACCCTACTGTTCACGCAGCAGATTCATCTCTCCTCATATTTCCCTGGTGATGTCATATCATTTGGTTACAATCCGTTAACTATTGCAACTGAAGAGCTTCCAGTTGTCAAGGAGAGAACTAAATTAGTCAAGCGCATTCTTGTCTGCAGCCTTTGATGTTTCTTGGCTAAATATTGACAGAAGAAATGGCTGTCTTCTCTGTTCTTCATTTTTTTTTTTAAATGCCAGCAATGGAGTGACAGATCTGTTTATGAGTGTCGCTATGTCTCCTTAGCTCTGTAGCTAGGATTGAAGTAGGGATGTATTGTAAGAGTGTAATTCCTTGATACAAGTCTGTATTATCTTTATTCTACAGGTATGTCGACCTACACAATGCATCTGCATTTTGTGCACAAAACAGGATTTGATGCAGAGGCATTTGATGCAAAGCGAGTTGATGCCCTTTGCTACACTGTGAGGTAGGAAGGACGGACGGACGGACGCACGCACGCACGCACACACACACACACACACACACACACACACACACACACACACACACACACACACACACACACACACACACACACACACACACACACACACACACACACAGACACACAGACACACCACCAGAACATCTGATGATACTCATGTCTCATATCCTGTAACAGCTCTGTTGCCATTATAAGATAAGACACTATGGAACATCTCACTGGCCAATCAATATTCACCAAGTGGGTGGCTACTAGCTACTGGCTAATGCCCTCATACAACCCTATAGAAATATATGTTTTAACCTCAAGTTCACAGCATTAGGTACAGTGGGCCTCTTAATGAAACATGGGAAAAATGTAAAGTGGTGAAAGTGAGCGTTTACAAGGCTGACATTTGAATATGAAAACAGGTTACCTTTGGAGGTGTCTGAAGGCATCCTCATGAGAATTTGTCTTCGCCCAGTGCGTTTATTTACCAGGGGCCTCGCGGGGCTCGTCCCCCAGGTCGCCCTGACCCGTGTAATCGCCAAGGCAACTATTTTGACTGGGCCAGAATCAAAGGTGCTGTGGGAAGCCGTCGACTTCCTAGGACTAAGTGGACATTTCCTAAGGAAACACGGAACAGGTTGACTGCGCCCAGTGTGGCAACCTGGAGGATAATGCCCTCTTTGTGAGGAACTGGCTAGCAGCAGTTCACCTACCCCTCCTCTCTTCTCTTTACTCTCCATCTCTCTCTCTCTCTCTGTCTCGTGTGTAAAATGGCTTACTTTGTTTGTGTCCTTCGCACTCTTGACAACTGGCTTGAAAGATATCATGACAGAAAATTCACATCATATTGTCAGAGGTGTAAACGTTTCATACTGTGGATTAGGGTTGCACATTTTGGGTAATATTCAAAGGTGGAAACTTTCCGTGGGAATTAACGGGAGTATATGGGAATTAACGGAAATATATGCAAATTATTTTTAATATCATTTAAATGTAGATGTTTTTTGCATTGGATATATTTACCATAACATGTGGAGACAGAAACATAAACCTTTTACCTTATCATAAGTAGAAATAATTTCAAATGATTAAATCCTTCCAATAGACATTGAACTGTAATTAAATGAGTTGACTCTTCACACGGGATGATTTCACTGAACAACAAAAGAAAGGGAATATTGAATGATCCCCAATGATCCACCGCATCTCCCAAAAACGTTTTCAACATACATCTGTAAAATGAAACTAAAGCTTTGGTTGTCTTCCTCTCAGGCTTCCATGTCTTCTCCCTGGATCTCCTCAATGTCTACTTCTTGAACATCAGACTCTGAGGTCTCATCTTCACTGCCACTTTCCAACCTTGTTGAGGATGGCTCGCTGTCAGGCTCAAAAAGACTCCTATTTGAGGCAATAGAGGAAAGAGCATCAGATCCACAAAGTCCCTTCCATAATTTGGCTGATGAGATATGTTGGCATGACTGCCATATTGCATCTCCATCCCAAAGCCCTTGCTTGGAAGTGTACTCTGCCAGACTGCCAAGAAGTCTTGCGCTCATCCAGGCCAAGGTGGCGAGACACGGTAGTGATGACACCATAGGCCTTGTTGATCTCTGCACCAGACAGGATGCTCTTGCCAGCATACTTGGGGTCCAACATGTACTCAGCGGCATGTATTGGCTTCAGGCAGAAGTCTTCACTCTTTTTGATGTATTTCAGAACTGCAGTTTCCTCTGCTTGGAGCAACAGTGAAGTGGGCAGGGCAGTAGGGATATCTTCTCTTACATCTGCAAGCAGAGTCTGAATATCAGAGAGGATGGCATTGTCTCCATCAATCCGAGCAATGGCTACTGCTATAGGTTTCATGAGTTTCAGGCTGCTTACCGCTCTCTCCCAAAATACATCATCCAGGAGGATCCTCTTGATGGGGCTATCCATATCGGCAGACTGTGATATGGCCATTTCTTGGAGAGAGACTCCTTCTCCTCCAGGAGACTGTCAAACATGATGACAACACCACCCCAACAGCTGTTGCTGGGCAGCTTCAATGTGGTGCTCTTATTCTTCTCACTTTGCTTGGTGAGGTAGATTGCTGCTATAACTTGATGACCCTTCACATACCTAACCATTTCCTTGACTCTCTTGTAGAGTGTATCCATTGTTTTCAGTGCCATGAAGTCCTTGAGGAGCAGATTCAATACATGAGCAGCACCGCCAATGGGTGGGATGTGAGGGTAGGACTCCTCCACTTTAGACCAAGCAGCCTTCATGTTCACAGCCTTGTTTGTCAACAGTGCAAATACCTTCTGTGGTCCAAGGTCATTGATGATGGCCTTCAGCTCATCTGCAATGTAGAGACCGGTGTGTCTGTTGTCCCTTGTGTCTGTGGTCTTGTAGAATACTGGTTGAGGGGTGGAGATGATGTAGGTAATTATTCCTTGCCCACGAACATTCGACCACCCATCCGAGATGATTGCAATACAGTCTGCTTTCTCTATGATTAGCTTGACATTCACTTGAACTATGTTGAACTCTGCACCCAGCAAATGAGTAGATAAAGCATATCTGGTTGGAGGAGTGTATGCTGGGCAAAGAACATCCAGAAATCTCTTCCAATACACATTGCCTATGAGCATCAGAGGTGAACCAGTTGCATGCACAGCTCGAGCAAGACATTCATCAGCATTTCTCTGAGTCAAAATAACTTCTGATTCCAGGAGGACCATGAGCTGTTGCTATCGATAAGGTGTCTGATTCATCAATTTCACCTTGAATATAAGTAGAGGGACTTTTGTCAGAGGTTGCTTGTCGTGAGCACTGATGGAACTTTATGCACTTGGCCTGGTGATTCTGCATCTTTATTGCATTCGTCACATATGATTTGGCACAGTATTTGCAAATGTACACAGCTTTTCCATCTACATTAGCTGCAGTTAAATGTCTCCACACATCAGATAGTGCCCGTGGCATTTTCCTGTAAAGAGGAAAAACAGAGTAATGTACAGATAAATAGTTAAGCAGTTAGATTAAACAACTCCTTTGTAAGATACATGTATGGAAACAGGTGAATTAACACCTCAGTTAGCAGGCTCAAGCAAGCTAAAACCCACAAGGTAGCAAAAACTAACTAGCAGAAATGGTTAACAGGTTAGAAATGATTTAAACACACTTTGCTGTAGGCTACTGGTTAACAAAAAATGTAATAGAAAATGTATTCACCCCACCCAGTATTGAAATCAAAGCTTACCAGAAAGCATGTAATCCTTGGCTCAGTGTTGTAGTGTGGGCTCAATAGCATTTCATTAGTGTGCAAGATCTTGAGAATCAGCTGTACATGTGATGGAAGAGTGCACTGCACATGTGATGGAAGAATGCACCGTGCATGCAGAGGGTTGCAATTCCATTGAACTGTGGATAGTTTAACCCAAATACGCCACAAGACCTAGAATTGCCTTATGTGTATCCCACACAAAAAAAGGTTCACTGTTATAAGCTAACTTTTTGGGGGGATGAATTGAAGCAAAAATTCCCCAAGATTTACCAGAAAGTTTCCGACCCTTTGCAACATTTTTGTCGAGGCCTATTTCTCCATCTTGAGAAGAAACCTTGGAAGACTTGCATAGTCTTTGAAGTGAGTAGACGGCGTGCCCGAGGAGTAAAGAGGGCATCTAAAGGCCCAGAGGCGGTCATTATAACGGGTCAAAAATAGTTTATTGTGTGTACTTTGCCCTTCAATGGCATCTTGAATGGTTTCCCACCCTTTAAGATTGCAGAGCTGATGGATAGAGAAAGGGATTTTAGCCGTTACCGAACATAACTTCTAAACTGTTGTTCTTTTTTTGGAAGAGTTTATTTTTCCTTTTTATACATCCAAGGTGAGCTATCAGCTCAAAACCCGGTCAGCATCTTTCCCTAAGCCACACGGGCAAGTATCATAGTGGAATTGTTTGCAGGAGCAGGACGAGCAGTGAGATATATTTATCTTAAATACTGTAAGACTGCAAATAATAATGTGTGCTCGCACGCACTCGCCCAGTGTGCATGACTGTTTGACAACAAGGGGTTGTAGACTGTGAGCAGATGACCTCTCCCTAGGGAACTCCAGCCAGTCACAGAGCCGAGAGCATGGCCAGTGAGTCACAGTTTGTGGGTGTGGGATCGGCCTGACCAACACTGGCAGTGAGAGCAGTCAATTATACTGGAACTAGCATTTTCTCTGGGTGTGCGCCAGCTCATGTTTTTTTATTTGAACGTTGAAAAGAGTGAAAATGTTACAGAAAAATCACTAACACGTTTTTGACCAATTTTGATAAATGCCCAGAATAGAGTCGAAGATACAGAAGAATAGTGCCAGGGACAGGCTGATGCATTCCTGTTATTTACTATCTGTGATTCTGGAAATATACATATCCATGTTCAGTAGGACACACCCATGGTTCAATTGGGAATTCAAAGATGGGGGAGCCCTATTTGGAGGGGTTTAAGGTTGAACATAAGACTAGGTTTAGGGTTAGGACTTTTATCCTACTCCTTTTGGGACCGATACGCTGCTGGAGTTTGGCTCCTACCTGGCTTTCTTTTTGACCCAAGGTGCAGGACCACGACTGGGCACACTGTTGTGAAACAAAATCATACATTTCTTACTGGACATGCTCAAATACCTCCCCATTTCACTCTGTTTCAAAACCTTTCCTCCTACTGAACACAACCTAGGTTTGCCCAGACTGACTTGTGAGCCTGGGGGAGGAGGAAGAGGGAGACTTTGTCAGTCTTTCTAAGTTGAGCTCTGGGCTCCTCTGGCTGGCCTGACTCTGGCTCTACTCTGACAAAACTCCCAGCTGCAGCTGCAGCCAAGATGTGAGCTGCCGGCCAATCAACTCAACCCCAGCCCGGAGAGAGACGAGGGCTAAGGTTCAACTCACACGTGGACTTTCCTTAGAGGTGTAAGGTCCCAAAGTGAGTTTCCCTGATAATTATATCTATCATTAAGTGGGCCTTGAAGAAACCCACATTAGTTGATTGTTTGAGTGGGTGATGGAGATTGTGGTGGAACTGTTTGATTATTGAAATTATTAGGGTTTTGTTACCCTATTTGAACACTGAAAATACTGTATATTATGGTTCTAGATTATGGCAATGTGTTATGATACAGTATGAACTAACGAGAAAATTAGGCCCTAGTTACTATTGTGTAAAGGTTGAATTACATAGATTATGTATAGGTTGAATGACTTAGATTTACACAGACACTGAGCCCAGCTCTATAAATAATAAAACAAATACTTACTCCAGTCTCTCTACTCTAGAGGAAGTAGAACCAGACTGGCTGTTCAGCTCTACTTACTGTCCCCCCTCCCCTCCCCTACAGTACACACTCACTCACTCCGTTTTTTCTCTCTCTCTCTCTCTCTCTCTCTCTCTCTAGACAGCTGTGACGTCATCCTGAAGTGGACTGACTCCTCCTGGTTTCAATATGGCTCTCTGTACTGTCTGTAGTCAAGAGGAGTTCTCCATGGCTGCAGTGTACAGGCAGATCAAGGGGACTGGCACTCCCTGCACTAGCAGTGTATCGTACTACCATTGGGTTCAGCTGTTTGTAATATTGGCTGAGCAGCGTGTACTATACACATAAATAATGCCACATGCTTCAGCAAGCCCCGAGAAGAAGGGAGAGACTGAGGCCCTTATAGGGGGAGAGGACACATCTAATGTATTACAATCTACTGCTGTGATAGGGAAACTTGGAAGCACTAGAATGGCTAGTCTTGTCATCTTAAATTGATTGTGTCTCCAGTTTATGCTCAGCCATTAGTATGATCTAGATGTTAGTACACTCTTAGAAAAATACATTGTACCAAAAAATCAACTGAAATCAGTGAACATTCTTACTACTTCACTATATCTGTATCTACAAACTCTTGGAGAAAAAAAAGGTCATACCTAGAACCCAAACGGTTTCCACCTGGAACCAAAAAGGGTTCTTCAAAGGGATCTCCTTTGGGGACAGCTGAAGAAACCTTCTGGGTATTAGATAGCACCTTTTTTTCTCCAAGAGTTTGTAGATACAGATATAGTGAAGTAGTAAGAATGCTCACTGATTTCAGTTGATATTGTGGTACAATATACAAAGTGTGTGAAATGAGCACACTGTTGCCTTTCAGGGATATCAAAATGCCACATTGTGTGTATCATAAAGCATGAGCTCATCATCGTGACATCCTTTGCGTTCCACAGTTAGCTGTTGCTACTTCAATCTCCTATCCCTACCATTGATCTACTGTAGGAAAAGTTGAATAACGTTGGGAGTGAAGAGTGCGGTGGAGTAGGTGGGCTGTCAGAGTCTTATGAGATAGAGCGTTTGCTGGCTGAAGATCAGTCTCTTGCCTGTATCGGCAGCTAGAGGAGATATGTAGGTAACAAACTGGCAGGGGTTGCAGGAAACGCTCACACCTGGAGCACTTTAGCGTTCCCGCTAGCTGAAGTCTTTCAATTCGTGCCTCTTCCTTTTTTGGAATCCCTTCGGTTCCTTCTCTGCTATCAGTTGGATTCTCCATTTGTCCTCACACACACTAATATAGATTTCAAAGTGGAAAGCCTGAGTCTGGACTTATCTTCATTCAGAGCAAATCGAGATCCATATCTGGAGAGTATATGACTATTGAAAATACTCATCTGTGGTATTTTGTCTCTTATGTTGACAATAGTCTCCGCTGTCGCCTGTGAGTGTGTATGTGTTTTTAAGGATGTCTGTTTGTGATTAAGTTTATATTGTTCTAGGAGTGCAGAGCAGGCCCCTTTGATTTTCCTGGAAAGGTTTCAGTGAGCTGCTCTCCTATTGGCTGGAGAGAGAGACTGACTGATTTGTCCCACAGCACCAACCGGATGTGTCTTTCCAGCAGGAGGTCCAGGTTGGGAGACTTCCCTCCAATCACAAGCCTGGCAGTCTCAGGCTAGACAGACGTTTTAAAAAAAATATATATTTTACCTTTATTTAACTAGGCAAGTGAGTTAAGAACAAATTCTTATTTTCAATGACAGCCTAGGAACAGTGGGTTAACTGCCTTGTTCAGGGGCAGAACAACAGATTTTTTTATAATGTTTTTTTGTTACCTTGTCAGCTCAGGATTCATTTTTGCAACCTTTCGGTTACGAGTCCAACGCTCTAACCACTAGGCTACCTGCCACCCCGACATGAACGAAGACTCGTTGGTTAATATGAGGTGATCATTTCAATTTCATTGCAGGAGTCAGTCAGTCTCTCTCTCTCAATTTTCAATTAAATTAAATTTGCTTTATTGGCATGACGTAACAATGTACACATTGCCAAAGCTTACTTTGGATATTTACAATATTAACATAATGAAAATAATAATAATCAATATTGTTAATGGGAGAACAGTAACAACATTAACCAAGGGTTAAAATAACCATACATTGAAGAATAACAATAAAAATGGCATAGAGGACATGTGCAGGTTGGTTGGTCTGTCAGACTCTGTCCCTCATCTTATGGCAGGCAGCAATGTAGTGCTCTGCCAACCCACAGCTCTCTGCGTCCTCCACCAACAGGACAGGTAGCCTATTCTCACCAGAGAGGTCTTTGAAACCTTGAATAAGGGTTTTGAATTTTGGGAAATGACACTCTAATTGTTTTATATTTTTTACATTTTGTCAGGAAATGCAACTCTGTCTCGGGTTATGCTGTGGTAGAGTGGTTGCACAGCCTTTCCTCTACAAGGAGCCAGATTTTCCTGTGTCTACCCTTCTCAATGGCAAGGCCTGTACTTTGTCAAGGTTTTTTTTTCTAAGCTTTTGATCAGCAACCATGGTCAAATAGTTTGCCACGGTGTACTGTCGATTTAGGGCCAGATAGCACTGCATTTTACTTTGTGCTTGTGCTTCCCAATAAGTAATGTAGTTTTGTTTTGACTGTGTCCTTTGGTTTATTCTGATTGATTGGGATGTTCTGGTCCTGAGGCTTCAGTGTGTTAGTAGAACAGGTTTGTGAACTCAGCCCCAGGACCAGCTGGATGAGGGGACACTTTTCTTTGCTCAGCTCTTGGCAGTGCTTGGTAATGATATAAAAGGGGGTCACTGTATTTTAGATGTTTCCCAAACTTAATTACTCTTTTTAATTATTTTTAATTATTCGTGGATATTGGCCTAATTCTGCTCTGCATCCATTGTTTGTAGTTTTCCTCTAGTCATGTAGGAGAATATTACAGAACTCTGTAAGAGGGTCAAATTTATCTCCGTTCTTAAAGATTGGGTTTATTGAGTCCTTGATTCCAGATGTCAGGGAAATCAACTACACTCAGGATCAAATGAAACCTTTTTAATGTAGCCTATTGAAGTTTTGCACAAGTGAATTTGAGCATCTCATTTAGGATGCCATAAATTTGAGGGCCTGAAGTTTCTTATAGAGCTCCTGGTCAGTGATTTGGGAATCCAATGGATTTTGATTGTCCTTTACAGCGTATTCTAATCCATTCCACTTCTCATGCAAATGCCATTATTCTGCGTTTGCATCAATTTGAATGGGGTTGTAGAGTGTTTTAAAATTAGATAGTTTTTTTTAGGTTTTTCTAATTTTGACAGAAGTTGTTTGTGTTTATGGACTTTTTACCCCAATTTCATGATGTCCAATTGGTAGTTACTGTCTTGTCCCATCGCTGCAACTCCCCTATGGACTCGGGAGAGGCGAAGGTCAAGAGCCACGCGTCCTCCGAAACACGACCCTGGGATCGAACCTGGGTCTGTAGTGACGCCTCAAGCGCTGCGATGCAGTGCCTTAGACCGCTGTGCCACTCGGGAGGCCCCTGAGTGTACGTTTATAGAGTTTTAAAGTCTCACAGTAATTAAGGTGTAATTCACCATTATTTTGGTCTCTGTGCTTTTGGTTTGATAGTTTTCTATTTTTTTTCCTTATAATTTTACAATCTGCATCAAACCAGTTGTCATCTCTCTCTCTCTCTCTCTCTCTGTCTCTCTCTCTCTCTCTCTCTCTCATACTATTCAACAAATCATGATTTGCTTAGTATTCTGTTTCAGAAAGAAAGACTTTCTGGAGGAGTGGGTGGAAAAAAAGATGAATTTGCTCTCTCCATTCTTTCCTCTTTTCCTTTCCCTCTTTTTTAAATGTATAACTGAGAATAATGCTGGGTTGTTGGATGATGTTGTTAAACAGTAGCCAGTCCTGCCAGACTACCGCTCTCTCGCCATTTCTCTCCCGCTCTCCATTCTTTCCATTGCCTGTCTGACTATTTTATGAAAGTGTGTGTATAATAGAATGGTAGTGAGACGGTAAAGGTTTCTTTTGAAAGGTGGCCAATTGTCTTTTCATTCCATCTCTCTTTTTCCTCTCCCTGCTCTCACCGCTCCTCTTCTCTCAATTCAATTCAAGGGTCTTTATTGGCGTGTACCTGTGGATGTATTTCAAGGCCTACCTTCAAACTCAGTGCCTCTTTGCTTGACATCATGGGAAAATCAAAAGAAATCAGCCAAGACCTCAGAAAAAAAATTGTAGACCTCCACAAATGCGGTTTATCCTTGGGAGCAATTTCCAAACGCCTGAAGGTACCACGTTCATCTGTACAAACAATAGTAGGCAAGTATAAACACCATGGGACCACGCAGCCGTCATACCGCTCAGGAAGGAGACGCGTTCTGTCTCCTAGAGATGAACGTACTTTGGTGCGTAAAGTGCAAATCAATCCCAGAACAACAGCAAAGGACCTTGTGAAGATGCTGGAGGAAACGGGTACAAAAGTATCTATATCCACGAGTCCTATAGCGACATATCCTGAAATGTCGCTCAGCAAGGAAGAAGCCACTGCTCCAAAACCGCCATAAAAAAAGCCAGACTACGGTTTGCAACTGCACAACTGCACATCTGCACATCTGATTTGATGAAACAAAAATAGAACTGTTTGGCCAAAGAGGGGAGGGGGGAGGCTTGCAAGCCGAAGAACAACATCCCAACCGTGAAGCACGGGGGTGGCAGCATCATGTTGTGGGGTTGCTTTGCTGCAGGAGGGACTGGTGCACTTCACAAAATAGATGGCTTCATGAGGGAGGAAAATTATGTGGATATATTGAAGCAGCATCTCAAGACATCAGTCAGGAAGTTAAAGCTTGGTCGCAAATGGGTCTTCCAAATGAACAATGACCCCAAGCATACTTTCAAAGTTGTGGAAAAATGCTTAAGGACAACAAAGTCGAGGTATTGGAGTGGCCGTCACAAAGCCCTGACCTCAATCCTATAGAGAATCTGTTGGCAGAACTGAAAAAGTCCTTCTCTCTCTCTCGCTCTCACCGCTCCTCTCTCTCTCTCTCTCTCTCTCTCACCGCTCCTTCTCTCTCTCTCTCTCTCTCTCTCTCTCTCTCTCATCGGTCCTTCTCTCTCTCACCGCTCCTTCTCTCTCTCTCTCTCTCACCGCTCCTTCTCTCTCTCTCGCTCTCACTGCTCCTTCTATCTCTCTCTTACTCTCTCACCGCTCCTTCTCTCTCTCTCACTGCTCCTTCTCTCTCTCTCTCTCTCTCCCTCTGCTCTCACCGCTCCTTCTCTCTCTGCTCCTTCTCTCTCTGCTCCTTCTCTCTCTGCTCCTTCTCTCTCTCACCGCTCCTTCTCTCTCTCTCTCTCCCTCTGCTCTCACCGCTCCTTCTCTCTCACAGCTCATTCTCTCACTGCTCCTTCTCTCTCTCTCCTTCTCTCTCTGCTCCTTCTCTCTCTCACCGCTCCTTCTCTCTCTCTCTCTCTCCCTCTGCTCTCACCGCTCCTTCTCTCTCACAGCTCCTTCTCTCTCTGCTCCTTCTCTCTCTCACCGCTCCTTCTCTCTCACTGCTCCTTCTCTCTCTGCTCCTTCTCTCTCTCTCTCCCTCTGCTCTCACCGCTCCTTCTCTCTCACCGCTCCGTCTCTCTCGCTCTCTCTCCGCTCCTTCTCTCTCTCTCTCTCCCTCTGCTCTCACCGCTCCTTCTCTCTCTCTCTCTCTCCCTCTGCTCTCACCGCTCCTTCTCTCTCTCCCTCTGCTCTCACCGCTCCTTCTCTCTCACCGCTCCTTCTCTCTCTCTCTCTCTCTCCCTCTGCTCTCACCGCTCCTTTTCTCTCACCGCTCCTTCTCTCTCGCTCTCTCTCCGCTCCTTCTCTCTCTCTCTCACCGCTTCTTCTCTCTCTCTCTCTCCTTCTGCTCTCACCGCTCCTTCTCTCTCACAGCTCCTTCTCTCTCTGCTCCCTCTCTCTCTCACCGCTCCTTCTCTCTCACTGCTCCTTCTCTCTCTGCTCCTTCTCTCTCTCTCCCTCTGCTCTCACCGCTCCTTCTCTCTCTGCTCCTTCTCTCTCTTACCGCTTCTTCTCTCTCACTGCTCCTTCTCTCTCTGCTCCTTCTCTCTCTCTCCCTCTGCTCTCACCGCTCCTTCTCTCTCACCGCTCCTTCTCTCTCTCTCTCTCTCTCTCTCTCCCTCTGCTCTCACCGCTCCTTCTCTCTCTCTCTCGCTCTCTCTCCGCTCCTTCTCTCTCTCTCCGCTCCTCTCTCTCTCTCTCTCTCTCTCTCTCTGCTCTCTCCGTTCCTTCTCTCTCATTACACTCACAGAATTTCCAAAAGAATAAAGAAATGTCATATGTATATATATATAGTGTTGTAGCAATGTCTCTCTCTCTCTGCTCTCACCGTTACCCTCAGTCTCTGCTCAGTTAGAGCAGAATTGCTGCATCAGATGACCTGCCCTCCACAATCACCCGACATCAACCCAATTGAGATAGTTTGGGAAGAGTTGGACCGCAGAGTGAAGGAAATGCAGCCAACAAGTGCTCAGCATATGTGGGAACTCCTTCAAGACTGTCGTAAAAGCATTCCAGGTGAAGCTGGATGAGAGTATCCCAAGAGTGTGCAAAGCCACCCTCAAGGCAAAGGGTGGCTACTCTGAAGAATCTCCAATATATTTTGGATTTAACACTTTGGTTACTACATGATTCCATATGTGTCATTTCATAGTTTTGATGTCTTCACTGTTATTTCTACAATGTAGACAATAGTAAAAAATCAAGAAAAACCCTTGAATGAGTAGGTGTGTCCCAAACTTTTGACTGGTACTGTAGGCATTCAGACACTTAACTCAATACTTTGTTGAAGCACTTTTGGCAGTGATTACAGCCTTAAGTCTACAAGCTTGGCACGCCTGTATTTGGAACATTTCTCCCATTCTTCTCTGCAGTTCCTCTCAAGCTCTGTCAGGTTGGACAGCGTCGCTGCACAGATATTTTCAGGTCTCATACAGAGATGTTTGATTGGGTTCAAGTCTGGGCTCTAACTAGTCTACTCAAGGACATTCAGAAACCTGTTCTAAAACCACACCTGCGTTGTCTTGAATGTGTGCTAAGGGTCATTGTCCTGTTGGAAAGTGAACCTTCACCCCAGTCTACGGTCCTGAGCACTCTGGAGCAGGTTTCCATCAAGGATATCTCTGTACTTTGCTCCATTCATCTTTCCCTCGATCCTGACTGGTCTCCCAGTACATGCCGCTGAAAAATATCCCCACAGCATGATGCTGCCACCACCATGCTTCACCTTCGGGATGGTGCCAGGTTTTCTCAAGACATGATACTTGGCATTCAGGCCAAAGAGTTCAATCTTGGTTTCATCAGACAAGAGAATCTTGTTTCTCAAGGTCAGAGTGACCATCGGGTTCTTGGTCACATCCCTGACCAAGGCCCTTCTCCCACAATTGCTCGGTTTGGTCAGGCAGTCAGCTCTAGGAAGAGTCTTGGTGGTTCCAAACTTCTTCCATTTAAGAATGATGGAGACCACTCTGTTCTTGGGGACCTTCAATGCTGCAGAAGTGTTTTGGTACCCTTCCCCAGATCTGTGCCTTGACACAATCTTGTCTCAGAGCTCTGCGGACAATTCCTTCGACCTCATGGCTTGGTTTTTGCTCTGACATGCACTGTCAACCGTGGAACCTTATATAGGCAGGTGTGTGCCTTTCCAAATCATGTCCAATCAATTGAATCTACCACAGGTGGATTCTAATAAAGTTGTAGAAACATCTCAAGAATGATCCATTTTATTTATTTAACTAGGCAAGTCAAGAACAAATTCTTATTTACAATGATGGCCTAGGAACAATGGGTTAACTGCCTTGTTCAGGGGCAGAATGACAGATTTTGACCTTTTACCAGCTCGGGGATTCGATCTAGCAACCTTTCGGTTACTGGCCCTCTAATCACTAGGCTACGCCCCTAAATGGAAACAGGATTTACCTGAGCTCAATTTCGAGTCTCATAGCAAAGGGTCTGAATACTTATGTAAATAAGGTATGTCTGTTTCAAATTTTCTAAATAATAATTATTTTTCTTCGAAAAACCTGTTTTTGCTGTGTCATTATGGGTTATTGTGTGTAGATTGATGAGGGGGAATAAACAATGCAATCAATTTTAGAATACAACTGTAACATAACAAAATGTGGAAAAAGTCAATGAGTCTGAATAGTTTCCAATTGAACTCTAAGTGATCAGAACACAGCAACATGCTGTCCCTTACATAAATAATACCTTAATCCAGCTCTACAAATACAATAACTTTTAAGAGATTTAACATATTTTCATATATTTTTTTTTCATATATATATTTTTTTTTACAATGTAATGAAGAACCCTCTGGTTAGAACAGTGTAATGAAGAACCCTCTGGTTAGAACAGTGTAATGAAGAACCAGAAAAACTTTTATACAAAAGGTTATTCAAAGAACCGATAAAAAAAAAAGGTTATTCAGAGCCTAAAAAAGTGTTCCCCTACAGGGACAAAATGCTAAAACAATTTTTTGGTACTAACTAGCACTTTTTATTTTATTTCAGAGTGTACAATCCAGTCCCCTCTCCTTTCTCTCTCCAGCCCTCATTCCCTTTTGTCTCTTTCCTTGTCAAATTGTGAAGTATCTGACTAAGAGGATAGCTGTGGTATGGTGGAGCTTGGAGGTTATTGTTGTACTGTTGCCAGGTATATTTGGCCGGCTGTTCTTAGTCATTCTGAATCAGACTTTCCACAGTGAAATATTCAGGCAGAACAAGGGCTTCACCTTGCCCCAGTCAGACACAATACAGTGAGACGTGGTAGACACACACCCCGAGACGTCTGCCACACCCCTCCCTAGACCACCTAGACCACCCAGCTGTTTAACCTTTTTTTATGATTCAGCTGAGAAACCTATTTACTCTACCCTTAGGGGAGAGGACATTTTCTACTATTACTTAGTGCCACACTGGGTTTGACCTAGTGAAAAGGCTTGTTCTCCAATGAGGCAGGCAGACAAGATGCATTTGTAGTAGGATTTCCCTCTATGACAAAATATGGTTCAAATATGGACCACTCGTAGAGCAGCCAAAATGCTGCTCTACTTAAAAAAAAAAGAGTTTTATTGCAGTGAAATGTGTTGTTTTACAGCAGGTGTGTTAAACTAATTACATGGAGGGCAGTGGAGGCTGCTGAGGGGAGGACGGCTCATAATGGCTGGAACGGAGTAAATGGAATCAAACACATTTGATACCATTCCAGCCATTAGCACAAGCCAGTCCTCCACAATTAAGGTGCAACAAACCTCGTGCGATGGAGGGTCTAGTCTGCGGGTTTTTGTTTTTTCCTTTTAATTAAGACATAGACAACCAGGTGAGTGGAGTTCCTTACTAATTATGCCCTTATTTCATCAATCAACTACAAGGGAGGAGTGAAAACCCACAGATACTAGGCCCTCCGTGGAATGAGTTTGACAGGGTCATCATCCGACTATGATTGGGAGTCCCATAGGGCGGTGCACAATTGGCCTAGCGTCTTCCGGGCTTGGCCGGGGTAGGCGTCATTGTAAATAAGAATTTGTTCTTAACTGACTTGACTAGTTAAATTAAGGTTAATATATATATATATAAAATTAATAATACAAATTAATATAAAATGCTAGTACGGCACCCCTGGAGAAAATTAAGGTTAACTGCCTTGCTCAAGGGCACATCAACAGATTTTTCACCTTGTTAGCACAGGTATTCGAACCAGCAACCTTTCAGTTACTGGTCTATATAACTTATTTTATGGTTTGTCCTAGAACCGCATGGATTTCTGCACAGGAATGGTGCAACCACGCTGATGTCCCTATGATGCTCAGAGGCTGAGCAACACTGATCTGAAGTCCATTTTAAGTCAATTTGGCCTGGACCTTGACCTTTCACCTTGACTTTTGAGCTAGAGACAAATTGTCTGTGCAGTAAAGATCTACCTATGATGATCACAAGGATATACTGGAAGTATGCTTTCCCTGTGATGTTCAGAGGAAGGGACAGGGATCTGAAGTTTGTCTAAAAATGAGCAAAAAAATGTCATGAATAAAATGTCATGAGGGAGATATTTATAAAAAGAGTTACACAGAGAAAATGGGACCTCTCTGAAATCAAAATGGATGACTCACCCTTCAGAAAAATAGATGTTACCTAAATCCTCCCTGAATGCTTAAAAATTCCCCTATCCCCCAAAATAATAATTAAATTATTATTAATTAAATTACCGTTTTACCCTCACTTCTTGGACAGACCAGAGCCATAGATATGCAGTTTTAGAAACTGTTCTTTGTGTTGTATGCATTACGTTGCAACACAGGAATATTGATAGTGCACAATGGGCTGCGGGCCGGAAGGTTGTGGGTTCGCAGACCACTGTGGAAAAGAGTAGGGGTGGAAGGATCTCCTTTATAGTATCTATCATCGTATTTGTAGGTTACGAGAAAATAAATAGCCTTTTATAAACCTTTTATGCAATTCTACGTTATTTAACATATTAGCGGAATCTTTTTTTAATACCACACAAATTAGAGGAACAGGCCTGTGTGTTCGTCATATCATATTTCTCCAATGCTAACTCAGTGTGTGTTTTATTTGCAACGCAACTGTCAATGTTTGCAAATAATTTAGTCTGAGACGTCATTCGGAATCTGAGCATGGTACTTAAAAAAGTTAGGCCTACCTTTCCACCTCAGACACAGTAGGCCTACCTTTCCACCCCAGACAGAGTAGGCCTACCTTTCCACCCCAGACAGAGTAGGTCTACCTTTCCACCCCAGACAGAGTAGGCCTACCTTTCCACCCCAGACAGAGTAGGTCTACCTTTCCACCCCAGACCGTGTAGGCCTACAGACGCAGAAAAATGTAATCTTTAACTGCTGGCTACTCTTCTACCGTGGCTTAATCCAACGAGAGAAGGCCACAAGTGTTTCCCTAACAGCTGTCTGTGTTTTAACATCTTCTATTGTGCAGAAAGTGAAAAGTTGAATCCATCGATAGTGACAGAATTAGATTACATCCCAAGCAACGGCAGCATCTGAATGTCAAAGAAACTAAACAATGATATCACCATATGCATTGGAGTCATGTTTTTCCCAGATATTTTAAAGCTTCTTTCTAGCATAAAGCATTGCGGACCAAAGTGCTGTTATAGATCACTTTATATAATCAGATCCACTTTTTCTTCAAAATCTTAAGCTAACAAGGGGTAGGTCTGCGCTTTTTGCCATTTTCTTCAATAAAAGGTAGGCCTATGGGAGACCCTCTCATACCCCCTCAATTCGAGTCTTGGTTTTAACTTAACAGCACTTCACTGACACGCAGGTAGGCTATTTAAAGAGTGCATGGTGGGTGGAGGAATTGACCACAAATCTATGGATATACAGTAGCAACCTATAGCCTAATTCTGTCTGTCAAACAGGCAGGCCTACCTCTTATTTCTTAAGTAGGAAGAAATGGGCTCCGACACAAAGTCCTCTTGTTGTTAGTAAAGTCTTATTAAAAAGAAGATTTGCCTACTTTCTCCACCATGATCTGTCCATTTCCGATTGAATGTGCTGCTACTTCAAGTTTCAGCAGCAAGGGCCACCAGACTGGCGCAGCGGTCTAAGGCACTGCGCCACAGTGTTGAGGCGTCACTATAGCCTGGGGTTCGATTCCAGGCTATGTCACAGCCGGCCATGACCAGGAGTCCCATAGGGCTGCGCACAATTGGCCCAGTGCTGTCCAGATTAGGGGAGGCTCACGGTGCTCTAGCGACTCCTTGTGGTGGCTTCTGGGTTAAGCGAGCGGGTGTTAAGAAGCAGTGTGGCCTGGTGGGTCATGTTTCGGAGGACAAAGAATGTCTCAACCTTCGCCTCTCCTGAGCCTGTCGGGGAGTTGCAGCGAAGAGACAAGATCGCAATTGGACATCACGGAATTAGGTAGAAAAAGTGGCAAAAGAAATGTTATAAAATAAATACATTTCAGCACCTTAATATAAGTTACTTGAATCTGGCTTATTGGGAGGTCAATAACCTATTTATATAAAATGAATTATAGTAGTAGGAAGCTTCTCATCTTTTCAAACTGAACAGAACCATCATGCTGGCAGGGTGGTGCCAGGATAACAACATCTCTCTCTCTCAACATGATCAAGACAAAGGAGATGATTGTGGAGTACAGGAAAAGGAGGACGTCCACATCACCAACAAACTAACATGGTCCAAGCACACCAAGACAGTCGTGAAGAGGGCAGGACAAAACCTATTCCCCCTCAGGAGACTGAAAATATTTGGCAATGGTTCTACAAAAAGTTATACAGCTGCAGCATTGAGAGCATCCTGACTGGTTGCATCACCGCCTGTTATGACAACTGCTTGGCCTCCGACCACAAGGCACTACAGAGGGTAGTGCGTACAGCCCAGTACATCACTGGGGCCAAGCTTCCTGCGATCCAGGACTTCTATACAAGGCGGTGTCGGAGGAAGGCAATAAAAATTGCCAGAGACTCCAGCCACACTAGTCATAGACCGTTCTCTCGATACCGTGCCAAGTCTAGGCCTAAAAGGCTTCTTAACAGCTTCTACCCCCAAGTCATAAGACTCCTGAACATCTAATCAAATGGCTACCTGGACTATTAACCTGTGCTCCTGCACATTGACTCTGTACTGGTATAGCCTCGCTGCTATTATTTAATTGTTGCTCTTTAATTATTTGTAATTTTTCTATTTTCTTTGATTTATTTATTTTTTACTTCAGTTTCTTTTAGTGAATACTTTCTTAACATGTATTTTTTTTAACTGCATTGTTGGTTAAGGGCTTGTAAGTAAGCATTTCACTGTAAGGTCTACCTACACCGTTGTATTCGACACATGTGACAACATTTGATTTTGATTTGAACATAGGCTATAGTCTAGTCCTCATGCAAGAGTGCATTTTTTGGGGGGCCTAATCAACAACCCCCAAAAAATAAAAAGCTGAAGAAACCTTTGACTCTCCTCCTTAACTGCCAGCGCAGACCTACACAGCACAGCCATTGGTTAAGCGGCACACAAAAAAGGTATTGATCAGCAAGAGCAGAGAAGGCCTGGACTCAGGTTTGGAATTTCCATTGCAGTGTGTAATGCAGCCTAGTTTTTATTTACACCATCCCAGCAGCTATCTTTGCTCTGTGCTTTGCTCATTGCTCTGTGCTTCTCAAAGCATGCACTTTGTAGGCTATAGATCATTTGATTGAGACCACACTAAATTGCCTAAAGGCGCACTTGATCAGAATCAGATAGAGGGGCGACATTGGGCACACATCGATATATACTCTAATAAGCAACTAATTCTAAAACACTGAGAAATACTGAAATTTCATCAAATACAAATGACATGACCCTCCCCTGGACTAGATTGAAAAATACTCCCTTTGACTGAAATAGAAAAAGCACGACCCTCCCTCATTTTCCTCCTGGTAACCATTCTGTAAATTTCGATCGGCCCCTAATTTGATTGATTTATGACTTTGATACAGTAATCAAACATTTGGCTCTTACATTTTGAACAACTCGGGGGGAAAAGGCACACTAGAAAATACTTTCTGGGAGGCTACAATCATATTTAAGATCTTGATGTGCTTACTGTACTCACTGTAAGGTTTGACCTGGAACATAAACGGTGTCAGCCAAAACGAACATAAGGTTAAGGCTAAAAGATGCATAGGGCCTATATAGGCTATTTCAAACATATTGAAATAAATGTCATGTTCAATCAATTGTGTCCTATTTTGTGACAACATGTGCCAATGATGTGCCCAATCTGTGATTTAACGCATTATTATTGGGTAGGCATAATAAGCCGACTCAATAGCCTAATGGAGCCATAGGTGGTAATATAACCCCCTCGTCTCTATTTCTCTCTCTCTGACTGCCTTGTATACCATATGCATCTACTCTCTCCCTCTGTCCCAATTACCTGACATCACTTGGCCAGTAAGCGGAAGGTTGCTGGATCGAATCCCCGAGCTGACAACGTAATAATCTGTCATTCTGCCCCTGAGCAAGGCAGTTAACCCACCGTTCCCCGGGCGCCGAAGACGTTGATTATCGCAGGTCCCAGTACCTCACTGATTCAGAGGGGTTGGGTTAAATGAGGAAGACACATTTCAGTTGAATACATTCGGTTGGACAACTGACTCGGTCTTTCCCTTTTATTATCCAGGTCTCTCTCTTTCTCTCTCTCTGAAAAAACAGATAGAGCCCTATACCAACTAAATCAGAAATGAAAACACCTCTACGTTTAGAAATGCCAAAGACTGATCTTTCCAACATGTCCATGTCTTGAGTTTGGTGTTATCTCATTAGGGTTTACCTGGAGTGATGGGTATTGTGTTTGTATGTGTGCGTGTGTAGGAGGATTTAGCCTGGAGGCCTGTATAGTCCAGAATCCTTTGCAGACTTCAGCTTTCCATAGGCTGCAGAAGGAATGTCTCTAGCCAGAAATCTCTGCTGTTAATATATGGCACACAATGTTCACCTAGATCATTATTGTCAATGGAAGATTTGTGTGCTAAGTCAGGAGCCCTGTTTATACCTGGTTGTAACATACATCCTTCATTCTGTTGTTTTTCACATTATGATTATGCCCACATTGTATTAAAATGTGTTACTTATCAGTCCACTTGATCTGATGTGATTGGACTGAGTTAGGCTGCCTGTGTAAACGCAGCCTTAGAACCAGGTATAAACAATGCTTGATATATGTGCTCATCTCCGGCCAGGTTTCAAATCCAAAATGGGAGTCTTAAGTGAATGTAGTAAAGGATGAATGATAAAACCAATCCCAACAACGAAAAAAACTAACTTCAGAGAGGATTTACAACCTGTAGCCCCTGTTCACATCTTATATCACACAAGTATCTCTGAGATTGATCATGCTGTAAATATCACTCCTTTTGAGCTTAGTCATAAAACTGATATGTTAACACAAGTGAGAGTCAGTTGTTTACAATTAGTCTGTAGATTTAGGCATTTTCCATGGCTTCCAAAACAACGATGACACAATACAGGATTTTCAGAGTGGAAATACCTAAAGATGCATCTGTCCAGTTATAAACAATTCCATTTTTATGTGAGGCTTCTTTATGATTATCTTCATGACCGCACACATCGCTGCAGTGACATCATCACAGTTTATTTGTTTTAGGCGATTGCTATTTTGCTTTCTCCAACTGCTGCCACATAGCTGGTAGGTCACAGGAGCCAAGGGAAGGAAACAGTCAAACACTCCAGCTTTCAGGGAACTAAGTGACTCCAGTTGAGAGGGAAATGATCCAAGATGATGATCCATGTGCAAAGCAAAAGAGTCCACCAGTTGTGGATCTCACCTGCTCTAATTTGTCCCACAGCACCAAGCCATAGCAGAGGGTTTTTTTTTTTTTTTTTACCTTTATTTAGCCAGGCAAGTCAGTTAAGAACAAATTCTTATTTTCAATGACGGCCTGGGAACAGTGGGTTAACTGCCTGTTCAGGGCAGCAGAACGACAGATTTGTACCTTGTCAGCTCGGGGGTTTGAAGTCATACCGTGTAAAAAAATACATAATAATAAAGACAGCAACCTTCCGGTGCAGGCCTCTAATCGTTAGCTATCTTATCGGCTGCTATCTGAATAGATCTATCGGACCATTTTTCTTGGGTCACTATAACTATATCCATTTCGCCAATTGGATTAATCCCCTCTACCACACGGAAACCCACTAATCTACCGACAGAAATGCACGAGGTGGCTAAAAACAGACCTCCATCCTATGCTACCTTGCTACCGATGGCCTGGCTAGCTGTCTGAATACCCCAACCAACCTCACTACTATATGGACCCTTATGATCACTCGACTAAGCATACCTCTCCTTAATGTAAATATGACTTATCCATTGCTGTTCTGGTTAGTGTTTATTGGCTTATTTCACCGTAGAGCCTCTAGCCCTGCTCATTATACCTTATCCAACCTTTCAATTCCACCCACCCACACATGCGATGACATCACCTGTTTTCAATGATGTTTCTAGAGACAATATCTCTCATCATCACTCAATACCTAGGTTTACCTCCACTGTATTCACATCCTACCATGCCTTTGTCTGTACATTATACCTTGAAGCTATTTTATCGCCCCCAGAAACCTCCTTTTACTCTTTGTCGTCCGGACGTTCTAGACGACCAATTCTCATAGCTTTTAGCCGTACCCTTATCCTACTCCTCCTCTGTTCCTCTGGTGATGTAGAGGTGCATCCAGGCCCTGCAGTGCCTAGCTCCACTCCTATTCCCCAGGCGCTCTCTTTTGTAACCATAATAGCCTTGGTTTCATGCATGTTAACATTAGAAGCCTCCTCCCTAAGTTTGTTTTATCCACTGCTTTAGCACACTCTGCCAACCCGGAAGTTCTAGCCGTGTCTGAATCATGGCTTAGGAAGACCACCAAAAATTCTTAAATCTTCATCCCTAACTACACCATTTTCAGACAAGATAGAACGGCCAAAGGGGGCGGTGTTGCAATCTACTGCAGAGATAGCCTGCAGAGTTATTTCCTACTATCCAGGTCTGTACCCAAACAATTTGAACTTCTACTTTTAAAAATCCACCTCTCTAAAAACAAGTATCTCACCTTTGCCGCCTGCTATAGACCACCATCTGCCCCCAGCTGTGCGCTGGACACCATATGTGAACTGATTGCCCCCCCATCTATCTTCAGAGATCGTGCTGCTAAGCAACCTGAACTGGAACATGCTTAGCACCCCAGCCATCCTACAATCTAAGCATGATGCCCTCAATATCACACCAATTATCAATGAACCTACCAGGTACAATCCCAAATCCGTAATCACGGGCACCCTCATAGATATCATCCTAACCAACTTGCCCTCTAAATACACCTCTTCTGTTTTCAACCAAGATCTCAGCGATCGTTGCCTGCATCCGTAATGGGTCAGCGGTCAAACGACCTCCACTCATCACTATCAAACGCTCCCTGAAACACTTCAGCGAGCAGGCCTTTCTAATCGACCTAGCCTGGGTATCCTGGAAGGATATTGACCTCATCTGTCAGTAGAGGATGCCTGGTTAATTTTTTTAAATGCTTCCTCACCATCTTAAATAAGCATGCCCCATTCAAGAAATGTAGAACCAGGAACAGATATAGCCCTTGGTTCTCTCCAGACCTGACTGCCCTTAACCAACACAAAAACATCCTGTGGCGTTATGCATTAGCATCGAACAGCCCCCGTGATATGCAACTTTTCAGGGAAGCTAGAAACCAATATACACAGGCAGTTAGAAAAGCCAAGGCTAGCTTTTTCAAGCAGACATTTGCTTCCAGCAACACAAACTCAAAAAAGTTCTGGGCCACTGTAGAGTGCATGGAGAATAAGAACACCTCCTTCCAGCTGCCCACTGCACTGAGGATAGGAAACACTGTCACCATCGATAAATCCACTATAATTTAGAATTTCAACAAGCATTTTTTTCCTGCTGGCCATGCTTTCCACCTGGCTACCCCTTCCCCGGTCAACAGCACTGCACCCCCCACAGCAACTCGCCCAAACCTTCCCCATTTCTCCTTCTCCCAAATCCAGTCAGCTGATGTTCTGAAAGAGCTGCAAAACTAGTCCAACGCTCTAAGATGAGCTTCAATGCCATACAACTGTATTCTGTATTCTCAATGACAGAGGTCAAACGTTTTCTGTAAGTCTTCACAAGGTTTTCACACACTGTTGCTGGTATTGTGGCCCATTCCTCCATGCAGATCTCCTCTAGAGCAGTGGTGTTTTGGGGCTGTTGCTGAGCAACACGGACTCCAAAGATTTTCTATGGGGTTGAGATCTGGAGACTGGCTAGGCCACTCCAGGACCTTGAATTGCTTCTTACGAAGCCACTCCTTCGTTGCCCGGGCGGTGTGTTTGGGATCATTGTCATGCTGAAAGACCCAGCCACGTTTCATCTTCAATGCCCTTGCTGATGGTAGGCTTTGTTACTTTGGTCCCAGCTCTCTGCAGGTCATTCACTAGGTCCCCCCGTGTGGTTCTGGGATTTTTGCTCACCGTTCTTGTGATCAATTTGAATCCACGGGGTGAGATCTTGCGTAGAGACCCAGATCGAGGGAGATTATCAGTGGTCTTTTATGTCTTCCTTTTCCTAATAATTTCTCCCACAGTTGATTGTAATTTGCAAATAAATTCATAAAAAATCCTACAATGTGATTTCCTGGATTTTTTTTCTCATTTTGTCTGTCATAGTTCAAGTGTACCTATGATGAAAATTACAGGCCTCTCTCATCTTTTTAAGTGGGAGAACTTGCACAATTGGTGGCTGACTAAATACTTTTTTGCCCCACTGTATGTGGACAACTACAAATACCTAGGTGTCTGGTTAGACTGTAAACTCTCCTTCCAGACTCACATCAAGCAATTCCAATCCAAAGTTAGAATTGGCTTCCTATTTCGCAACAAAGCATCCTTCAATCATGCTGCCAAACATACCCTCGTAAAACTGACCATCCTACCGATCCTTGACTTCAGCGATGTAATTTACAAAATAGCCTCCAATACCCTACTCAATAAATTGGATGGAGTCTATCACAGTGCCATCCGTCTTGTCTCCAAATCCCCATATACTACCCACCACTGCGACCTGTACACTCTCGTTGGCTGGCCCTCGCTTCATACACATTGCCAAACCCACTGGCTCCAGGTCATCTACACGACCCTGCTAGGTCAAGTCCCCCCTTATCTCAGCTCGCTGGTCACCATAGCATCACCCACCTCTAGCACGCGCTCCAGCAGGTATATCTCTCTGGTCACCCCCAAAGCCAATTCTTCCTTTGGCCGCCTCTCCTTCCAGTTCTCTGCTGCCAATGACTTGAACGAACTACAAAAATCTCTGAAACTGGAAACACTTATCTCCCTCACTAGCTTTAAGCACCAGCTGTCAGAGCAGCTCACAGATTACTGCACCTGTACATGGACCATCTATAATTTAGCCCAAAGAACTACCCCCCCTACTGTATTTATTTTAGCTCCTTTGCACCCTATTATTTCTATCTCTACCTACCATTCTTCCACTGCACATCTACTTTTCCAGTGTTTTACTTGCTATATTGTATTTACTTTGCCACCATGGCCTCTTTTTTTGCCTTTACCTCCCTTATCTCACCTCATTTTCTCACATTGTATATAGACTTATTTTTCTACTGTATTATTGACTGTATGTTTGTTTTACTCCATGTGTAACTCTGTGTTGTTGTACGTGTCGAACTGCTTTGCTTTATCTTGGCCAGATCGCAATTGTAAATTAGAACTTGTTCTCAACTTGCCTACCTGGTTAAATAAAGGTGACGTGCCGAGACCAGAGTAGGCACATTTGCTATTTAAATCAACAGTTTTTGTGACAAAACAATCAGTAGAGTTGAAAATGCAATGGAAACTCATTGAATTATTCGGTACATGAAAAACTTAAGCGAAAAAGTACATTTGTGTGCACTACGTCACCGCGCACAGATTTTGATCTGAAACAAGTCCGTTTGGTGGAGAAACACCACTAGTGTGAAAATGTGCATATTTTCTTCATGCAAATGTTGAATATTCGCATGAAACTCTGTTGCCAATTGGATGGAAACCTAGCTTGTGACATGCTTTTGTTCTGCACCTGTTAAATAAAGTTGTAACACTTGAAATGTGTTATGTTTCCCTATTTCTATTCTTAATTCTTTGCTTATGTGTTATTCCTTTCTGAGAACTAACTGCTCTGTAGAACTAGTGCAGAAGCTTATACTCCATCTTTCCAGATGTCGATGATATGGAAAGATGGGAGATGGTTAATGGAGGATTCTTTTTTTTTCTCCAGTAACGACTCAAGAGTAGAACGATCTGGCTTTGTAAAGCTTTTGTCCCATTCAACTCTTTCCTCTTCTCTTCTTCACTTATTCTGTTCTGCTCTTCTATTTACTGCTCTTTCTTATGTTTTCTCTTCTAACTTGTATTCGTCTCTTCTCCTAACATTTTGAATTCACATTGTGGTTCTTATTGCTAAGGACTTCATAGTCCCATGTCTGCAATACATTTTCAGGCGGAACTTTTCACACCCTTTTACTTTTGAAAGGTCGTCTTTGACACACGAGCAAAGTGTTTTCGTTCAGCTCCTTGTGGATGTTACAAATTCAAATGCGGTCTGAAAAGGATCTTACGCTAGGCATTTGTTTACTTTAGAGTCGCTCTCCAAGTGGGTCGATGGGGAGGGTGATGATTCGCACGCACGCACACAAAAACAGGAAGTACAGCCGGTATGTGTTTTGCATCATCATATGATAAATACAGCATCTTAAACTTGATGGCTGACATGCCAAACATTTTGGGACTATATCAACCATGGACTAATGAAACAAATACCAAAAGATTGGTTTTCTTTTAAATGCAGTTGGATTGTACCCTTGGCAGCTGCTCTTGGGTCTCCTGACAGGTTCCAGTGTCTTGGACTCATTCCACATTGCTGTCTTCAGCCTCAGGGGTAGTACCATTGGGAGGGAATAGTGAGAAGTCAAAAAGTGGAATGAGGCAGGGTGTGGTTTTAAGGTCCGGAGGGCCTGCTGCACCGGTGTTATTGAGAGACAGGGAAGGGAATGGAGGGAGGGAAGGGAAGGAAGGGAGGACAAGTTAAGAGTGACTGAGGAACTTGATCTATGCCCCAGACAGGTAGAGACAGGTAGGCCGAAGGGGAGGATGGGGAAAAGGAGAGGGAGAAAGAAAGATGGGAAAGTGGAAGAGGGACTGGGGCAGGTAGTGAGGTGAATAACGGAGAAAGGAGTGTGAGATAAAAGGCGATGAGGTACTAGCATACAAACAGAATCACAACTCAGATACATACTTCGTATAGAGCGTGACAGAGGATGAATGAAGGTGTCTCCAAGCCTTTTCTCTCAGCAGCCGCTCCTTGCTCTTCCTTGTCTCGGGCCACGTCAAATGATCAGGAAAATATCTTGCCCTTACATCAGAAGAAAGGGTGATTAGAGAATGAACGGAAGAAACACAACATACTGTCCTAGGAGATGGCATCTCCCACAAAAGACTGTTACGGTCTTTTATGGAAGATTGCCATCCCCTTGTTATTTTTGGGTTGACATGTTTTAACCCAGATGTTCACCCCATTACAAGGAAGCCTTTTAGTAGATTCCCCTATCTGTTTGTATGGCCTGGCTCTGAAAAAGCCTCTGATTAGAGGAATGTTGCCTGGTCAGTATCTCCACAGGCAGGAGGAGGGAAGAAAGCATAGAGAGGTGACGCTTTATTCGTCTGTTTTTATTGCAAAATATATCCTTTATTCCACCAGCCAGGTTCCATTTGAGATAGATACATAGATAGATAGATAGATAGATAGATAGATAGATTGATACATAGATAGATAGATGCATAGATAGATAGATAGATAGATAGATAGATAGATGCATATATAGATAGATAGATGCATAGATAGATAGATGCATATATAGATAGATAGATAGATAGATAGATAGATAGATAGATAGATAGATAGATAGATAGATAGATGCATATATAGATAGATAGATGCATAGATATATAGATATATGCATATATAGATAGATAGATGCATAGATGGATAGATAGATGGATAGATAGATGGATAGATAGATACATAGATAGATACATAGATAGATGCAATAGATAGATACATAGATAGATGCATAGATAGATACAGTGCCTTGCGAAAGTATTCGGCCCCCTTGAACTTTGCGACCTTTTGCCACATTTCAGGCTTCAAACATAAATATATAAAACTGTATTTTTTTGTGAAGAATCAACAACAAGTGGGACACAATCATGAAGTGGAAGGACATTTATTGGATATTTCAAACTTTTTAAACAAATCAAAAACTGAAAAATTGGGCGTGCAAAATTATTCAGCCCCTTTACTTTCAGTGCAGCAAACTCTCTCCAGAAGTTCAGTGAGGATCTCTGAATGATCCAATGTTGACCTAAATGACTAATGATGATAAATACAATCCACCTGTGTGTAATCAAGTCTCCGTATAAATGCACCTGCACTGTGATATTCTCAGAGGTCCGTTAAAAGCGCAGAGAGCATCATGAAGAACAAGGAACACACCAGGCAGGTCCGAGATACTGTTGTGAAGAAGTTTAAAGCCGGATTTGGATACAAAAAGATTTCCCAAGCTTTAAACATCCCAAGGAGCACTGTGCAAGCGATAATATTGAAATGGAAGGAGTATCAGACCACTGCAAATCTACCAAGACCTGGCCGTCCCTCTAAACTTTCAGCTCATACAAGGAGAAGACTGATCAGAGATGCAGCCAAGAGGCCCATGATCACTCTGGATGAACTGCAGAGATCTACAGCTGAGGTGGGAGACTCTGTCCATAGGACAACAATCAGTCGTATATTGCACAAATCTGGCCTTGATGGAAGAGTGGCAAGAAGAAAGCCATTTCTTAAAGATATCCATAAAAGTGTTGTTTAAAGTTTGCCACAAGCCACCGGGGAGACACACCAAACATGTGGAAGAAGGTGCTCTGGTCAGATGAAACCAAAATTGAACTTTTTGGCAACAATGCAAAACGTTATGTTTGGCATAAAAGCAACACAGCTCATCATTCTGAACACACCATCCCCACTGTCAAACATGGTGGTGGCAGCATCATGGTTTGGGCCTGCTTTTCTTCAGCAGGGACAGGGAAGATGGTTAAAATTGATGGGAAGATGGATGGAGCCAAATACAGGACCATTCTGGAAGAAAACCTGATGGAGTCTGCAAAAGACCTGAGACTGGGACGGAGATTTGTCTTCCAACAAGACAGTGATCCAAAACATAAAGCAAAATCTACAATGGAATGGTTCAAAAATAAACATATCCAGGTGTTAGAATGGCCAAGTCAAAGTCCAGACCTGAATCCAATCGAGAATCTGTGGAAAGAACTGAAAACTGCTGTTCACAAATGCTCTCCATCCAACCTCACTGAGCTCGAGCTGTTTTGCAAGGAGGAATGGGAAAAAATGTCAGTCTCTCGATGTGCAAAACTGATAGAGACATACCCCAAGCGACTTACAGCTGTAATCGCAGCAAAAGGTGGCGCTACAAAGTATTAACTTAAGGGGGCTGAATAATTTTGCACACCCAATTTTTCAGTTTTTGATTTGTTAAAAAAGTTTGAAATATCCAATAAATGTCGTTCCACTTCATGATTGTGTCCCACTTGTTGTTGATTCTTCACAAAAAAATACAGTTTTATATCTTTATGTTTGAAGCCTGAAATGTGGCAAAAGGTCGCAAAGTTCAAGGGGGCCGAATACTTTCGCAAGGCACTGTACATAGATAAGATAGATAGATACATAGATAAGATAGATAGATACATAGATAAGATAGATAGATACATAGATGGATAGATAGATAGATAGATAGATAGATACATAGATAGATAAGATAGATACAGACTATTTTACAAGGCAGTCCTGGCCAAGAGGCTTCGACACGTCACAGTACGTGTCCAAAGCTGCACGCATAGAATCCAAACCATCAATTAAAGCTGCCATTGCAATGTATCTTGATTTACAAAGTAGGCTACTGCCTGTCCACACACAGTGAGGGTTACTTTACCTAGTGGTAGTAGTAGGCTTTTACAGCACCCCAAATCATTATGGTTTCATTTGACCATGAAAAGAGCTATTGATTCAATTCAACTTTGATGACATTGAGCTCTTTCTCTTATGCCCTTGTGGTTATGAAGTAGCCTATTAATAATCATCATGAGTTTCTGGAAACGGGGTCAAATGGAGTCGAGCTATATGTACTGGTGTCACCGGGAAGATCTCATTTACATACTCCTCGCATCTACTCGCCTCCTTCTCAAAACCCATTGGATGATTAAGCCAGAGGTCCCTCCCCTCTGACCTTTTCCAATGGGTTTTGAGAATGAGACGAGAGAGGACGCGAGGAGTATGCAATTGAGATCTTCCCGTTGTCTCTTCCTCCCTTCGCTCCTGAGAGCTACCTTCCTTCAGTTTCTGGCTAACACATGCTCCAGAGCCACTCTTTCCTCCTCCTCCACTCATTGGCTGATCACTCCATCTGGTGAACTCATTTTCTGCAGACCCAGATCAGGACCATTCCATTTTGTTGCCTACACTCTCCAAGCCGCTCTCTTTTCCTCTCTCTGTCTCTTGTTTATTTGTGTACATTCCTCTCTCTCTTTGTCTGTTGATTGGTGAGAGAGCAATCTAGCTTTTTGGTTTCTCATTGTCCGATCCTTCGGTCCCTTTTCGTTCTCTATTCCAGAAATTGTTGTTGATGTGTACGCAACAGCTGTCTCTCTCTCCATTACAGTAATGTAAGCTACCCCAGCTTATTACTATCCTTGTGGTTTAAAGAACTCAAATGACTGTTTAGAGGGTTCCCCTGCAGGCGCCTGGCTGCTATCATGATCATTATCGTGTGGTTGCATGCAGTGCCGTTAAGGAAAAAAATCACATGAATTCCACATGGGATCTCATGGGATTTTATGTGGAGTTAATGTGATAACCTGAAACTACACGAGGCAACGTGTGAAGCAACATGCGATAACCCGAAACTACACGTGGCGACGTGTGAAGCAACATGCGATAACCCGAAACTACACGTGACAACATGTGAGCACATGATCTCCTTTTAAATGAAGGTGACAACAGGGGGATGCAAAATTATACATGTGAAATCATGTGTTTTTGGAACACTTCACATGTGACATTTCACTTGAAATCATGTGAAAACGTTTTTTGGGGGGAATACTTCACATTTGTGAAGCGATGTGCAAATGTGTTTTTGGAACACTTCACTTGAGATATTGAGGGGATCTGATTATCTGGCATGGGTTGCCTAGGTGAGAGGAGTTTGCACTGGGCATGAGACAGGTGCCCCGTTCAAAGCCCACGGCGAAGTCGGCTCAAAACAAAAGTGATAGATTAAGCACATGGACTAATGAGTAGGGTTTTTGTGTTTTCACATGCAAAAGTGATTGCTGTTGATAAAAACACCATCTGCCTTCCCAATAAAAACTAGTTTGAACATTTGAACATATGTTTGATTGAAAATAGATTTTGGATGTTTCTGGACGATGCTCCATGTGTCACAATCGCCTGGAGTGGTGGGTGCAGAGTCGATTGCAGAGAGCAGAGGATACTGGGGAAAACCGTCTTTATTGGGATTCCCACACGAACGCCCAAAACCATAGGCGATAAACAGACAGAAAAATAGTCCGACCCAACACGGGGCACAAACGGACAGGAACACAAACACGCACACCCCGACTAACAGAAAATAATCCCGCACGAACATAGGCGGGCCGAACAGGCTTAAATAGACATAAATCAAGAAACAAAATAAGGGACAGGTGCAACCAATAAGACCAAACGAACAGAAAAGGGATCGGTGGCGGCTAGTAGACCGGCGACCACGAGCGCCGAGCGCCGCCCGAGCAGGCAGGGGAGCTACCTTCGGTGGGAGTCGTGACACCATGCTTGACAACATGACCGAGCGGGGGGGGGAGATTACTGTTCAATTTGAGAAGGGCGCTCCTTCCTCAACACTTTTGCCCGTTCACGTCACGGGCCATAGCCGGCTGCACCGCGGCTCATGTTAATAGAAATCCCTCTGTTTTGACGTGCTCACATGTTTACTTTCATGTTATCACATGTTGCTCTCCGTGTTGAAACGTGATCACGTGGAATTGGGAGAGAAAGATTTTTTGTTCTCAAGACATTTTTTTTTACAAGTCAGCAGGACGTCACGACTGTCCCAGATGGTCCCAAACCATTAGAAGTAATGCTATGAAAGTAAGTGGCACGCTGGTCATCTAAAACATGACCTCACCGGAGATTTGAACTCAAGTCCTCTGGATTTGAGGTGTGCTGATCTTTCTGCTGTGCCATAATGTCTGTAGAAGTCCCCTACACATGAATTACCTATAATTACCTATAATACAATTATCTATAATACATGGCACTATTTTGCTATTTTATTTATCAATGAATCCGACTATTCTCTCATCATTGGTTTCCTTAAACTCGTTTTCACATGTGAAATGTCAAATGTGAAGTGTTCCAAAAACACATTTTTTGCTTGATTTCACATGACATTTTCCCTAAGGGTGATTAGGGGGTACCCACATTGTTATCTCTATGGAAGATTATCACTACATTGTACTCGTCCCCTCAAGCCATTGAAACAGTCTGGTTGGACTCAATTACCAAACTCCATGATCATGACAATATATCGCTTTCCCATCTAGTAGATTCATGCAGTTTTATTTCCAACCACATTCCAAACCTGCGGAATCCCACTGAATCGTACTTTCTCTCTCTGATCAAACATCTATACAACTAGCCGGTGGAGATGTACCTGTAGACCTGAAACAGCATGACCTTCCTTTCTCTCCTCCAACCAGAAGCTCTCCAGTTGAACTATACCATCCATCACTCTACAACCCCACCTCATATGCACAGACGTCTCCCCATATTTAGTTATTCATCTTCCAATACTGACCTGACATAACCACGTACTATAATCACATCCTCGTAGTGTGTCACAATCAGTTATATAAAATTACCTCTATATTAGAAGGCCCAACAAAGTGGCGTGGCTTCCAGTCTTTATGATAGAACCCCGCATACCGGGGCTAATTCTTTTAGTCTGGCTGAATGGGGATTGGGTGGAGAGGTGGTGTTTTGTTGGGTGGGGTTCTGTAATTGCAGGTAGGACCTGGAACTAGGCACCAAGCCAGGTACTGGCACCTGTATGCAGGAGAAGGCATCTGCTTCTGCTCTTGCTGTAATGAAGGGTTTGTGTGTGTGTGAGTGCCTGCGTTCTCACATGGAACCATACAGTCCTCAGCTTTTTGACATAATGTGCCTCTCTTCTCTCTTTTTCTCTCTTCCCTATGAGCCTGGGATGAGGATGTTGGCGTTTTTCTCCTTGTCTTCTCTTCTCCCTTCCCTTTTCTGGAGTTTCCTATCCCCGACACTCCAGCAGCACTCCCCTACTGTTGATGTGGCAGTGAGGAAAGCGGAGCGGGGCGTCGTGAGAATGGTGGGGCTGGGAAATGGGAGGAGGAGGAGGAGGAGATGTACAAAAGGGTCTAGAGACGTTATTTTGTTATTACACAATAAGATCCTCACTTGAATGAGTCCTTAACGTTTTGTTTCCCTGCTAAAGGATTGTTTATACGAGACATCTAAAACGAATCTTAACAACCAATTTTTTTTCAACTAGCACATTATATGGATTGTTTGAGTGTGACGACATTAAAATAGTGGATTACACAGTATATATAAACTGATGGTTAGCTAGGACAGCATGTGTCAGTTAGATAAACAGTGTAGATCCCCGGTGTTAGAGAAGATCTGGTAATAGCAGCAAATGTGCAGCTCTAACACACACACAGCTATGTGTCTGCTGCCTGGGGGGGGGGGGGGGGGGGGGGGGGGGGGGGGTATAAACTGGATTACTGCTGGGGGCTTGTCAGCAGAAGATTTCACATCTCCTTCCATTGTTCTCTCTCTTTCACTGTCTTGCTGTCTCTCCCTTTTGTGTCCGTTTCTCTCGCTCTCTGTGTCTCTCTAACTCTCTCTCCCTATCCCAGATTCCCGGGGAGTCTCTCTTGAAGTTTCATAGAAGCAGACACGCCTCAAGCTTTCCAGAGATGAGAGGAAGAACAGCAGAGAGAGGAGCGACAGAAATATGGCTGCCCAGACACCCAAACACACACACACCAAGGTGTCCTGCGCTACGTGACCTTTGACACCTGTAATTGAAGGGGTGTGGAGGAGTGGGAACCCTGAGCCTGTATGGGAAAAACAGCAACAAATTCTCACGGTTTTACCAATTTGACCTCAGATTCTGATATTTATCCATGTTTCTCCAAACGTCAAATCTGGGGATAGGGTTAAAACATTAAGTTTTAGCATTAATTTAGAAGGTAAGGTTACGGTAAGGCTGAAGGTTTGTGATAGGGTTACAACAAAACACACCACCATCCTATCCAGAGTGATGGGATTACGCCACAGAGAATGATAGAGGCCATAGAGAATGACAGTGTGCACGCTTTCAGTATGTTTGCCAACTCATAGCAGTAGAATAATAAAAAGGACTACTTCAAAATGGAGATTGCCTCAATGGCACTGCCCATGCTCTCGCAGAAGCCATAAAGGGATAGATACAATGATGCGATGTCTATCTAAGTCTATGCATTACACCCATCCGCCACCCCAGTCCACAACGCCTTAGAAAAGCCCAAGCCTACTTGATGGTAATAGTGCTCACTATTGCCCCCAGTGGCCGGTTTTGAAGGAATTTCCCGACGTCCTCAGGACACGGACAGACGTCCAATTTCATAATCAATCTTGAACGATCTCCCTGTTAACAGACCACATTCCCCCAGCATGTCTTGTTTTTACAGTCTGTATGCGTTGGTACTGTTTAATATCGTTTCCACTTTACTGAAAATAATTACTGTACTTATCAAGAAGCACAAGCTTGTCATTGAGGGATCAGATCAGTGTTTAAAGGAATTGTCAAGTTGAATGTGATATCATGTCATACCCTGGAAAAAAAGGAAGGCCTACTAGTTTCAGATGCATTCCTGCAGATGCAGACTGGACAATGGCAGACGCAGTACAAAAGGAGGATCTTGCATTTTCCAGGCCTTTCTAACTTGGATACAGACAAAGGGAGAGAGTGAGAGATCCCACACAGAAATAGAAAAAAAACAGACAGATGTGAGTCGAACCAATGAAACGACTCATATGGCCATCCTCAACGTGCCAATCAGATAAGAGCATGCCTGTCTTCAGCCCCACCCCCATTTTCACCAGACCCAAAACCCTGCCCTCATCATGACTCCAATTTTTCCACTGAGGCGCCACGTGACCTGAGTGGGTCCAGATACCCAGATGAGCCATTTAAACAAAGCTGAGACAAATAAACCAGTGAGGTGGAGGTTGTCTTCGGCCATGTTCTTCCACTGCAGTAAAATAAGCAATTCCATGTTGTGAGTAACCCCCCCCCAATCACATTGTGCGACGTGACCTGCAGCTGGGGTCATCACCTTGTTTGTTACGAAGCGGCGACCCTCACATCTGGATATGTGATGCTTTCCTTTTCCTCGCCTCCTTTTTCTCCCCTTCTGTCTATACTTCTCTTTTCTTCCCGCAGTCGGGCTTTGTTGGGGTGTTGTTGACTTCATCAGGCAGCCACCAGGGGGACATGGGTTGGGTCTGTTCCCCACTGCCACCCTTACTCAGGACTCAGGATTTTTTTTTCGCTAACACTTCCTTTGAATACTCCCCTCATGGACACTACGCATCATTAGATGTTCCACAAACTATCTGAGGAGGACAATACAAATGTTTCTACATGTGATATGTGTCAAGTCTTAGGCTAACTAAAAGTGGGAGGGTACTAGGAAGAACTCAGAAAACAGAGACAGTGGTTCACAGTTTGAGGGAGGTATTCGTTTTGATTAATCAGGCTGAGGTTAGGGTTAGTGACGCAGGCGTAGGAAGACGATTGCTTTTCTCCCGGAAGGTGTTTTCCTCTAAAAGAATGTAAACAGTCATTGACCCAAATAAATATGGGTCAAAAGGGGAGGGTTTAATGATAGAGGGAGGGAGGGGGGGCAGGGAGAAAGAATAGCTGGAGAGGAGGAGTACAAAGGGAGGGTGGGGAAGAGAGAGGGAGAGAAAGAGAGGGAGCAAAAGAAAGAGAGAGGGTAGAAAGGGAGGGAGGAGAAAAGAGAGGAAAACATGGAAAGTAGTCCATAACAGTCAGTCTCCCTCCACTCTGCAGACACCATCTAAGATCTTGTCCTCTCTAAGTGGCTGTGAGATAGGGAAATGCTAACTCTAACCTCACCTCTGTTCTGAGTCTCATGAGTGTACACTCTTAGAAAAAAAAGGGTAGTTCGGGTGTCCCCATAAGATAACCCTTTTTGGTTCCAGGTGTAGAATTATTTTGGGTTCCAGGTAGTACCCTCTGTGGAAAAGGGTTTTACATGGAATTCAAAAGGGTTCTACCTGGAAGTAAAAAGGTTTCTTCAAAGGATTTTCCTTGGTTCTACACTGAACAAACATGCAACAATGTCAAAGATTTTACTGAGTTACAGTCCATAAAAGGAAATATATTCATTAGGCCCAAATCTATGGATTTCACATGACTGGGAATACAAATATGCATCTGTTAAAAAACGGTAGGGCCGTGGATCAGAAAACCAGTCAGTATCTTGTGTGACCACCATTTGCCTCATACAGCGCGACACACCTCCTTCGCATAGAGTTGATCAGGCTGTTGAGTGTGGCCTGTGGATTGTTGTCGACGAACTGCAGTCAGGTTAAGACCCTTGTGAGGCCCACGAGCAAGCAGATGAGCTTCCCTAAAACGGTTTTGTTCAGTAGAGATACAAAAGAAAAGGTGCTATGATGCAAGATCAAATCTTATAAGAACTGTCTTGTGTGTTTGTTGCCGCTTCTGTGTGTTTTATGTAGATCTCATTAGAGACCTGAAATTCCAGGAGCTTGTAAGTCACGTGACACTGGGAGACAATTGGACAGCACTTACCTCAATTGAGAGTCCCGCCGCCTCAGCCCACATCTTGCCCAAGGGGCTCTGGGGATACATGTTATTACACCTATTAGCCACAAGGGGCATTCCTACAGAAATACTCTATAGCCTTGTTGACATTGGCAGTTTGAAGTGACTCAAAACAATTATAATGTGCATATCCAATTCAAATCAAAAAGCACATGGAATTGGATATTTGAAGCCACATTTCTGTAGGTGGTTTGAAATAAGATCTGATTCCTGGACAAGCGACTTGTGTCTGAACAGTCAAATCTGATTTATTTTATTTGCCCTCAAGTTGTTTTTAGACTGTTATTTGGCATATCTTGTTACTTGCTAATAATGAGGTAGCTAACTAGCTTATTAATTGATTACCAACAAATTAGTTGACGGCTGTGGCTAGCCTAAAATGACTTGTTTTGATTGAGAAAATTCAAAGCAAATGGGGAAACGTCCATGGCAGGCATTGTTTTCACTTTAGCTTTCCATAACTTCTAAGTGATAGGAAGCACGAACACCACCACCAATCGGCCGACACCAAAGCGCACACACCCGTCATTGCTAGCGTAGCCAATTCAGCAAAATGAATGCTGTCTGAACATACACACAAATCCGATTTGGTCACTTATAACTTGCTGTTTGGACAGTCCATAATGGATTTAAAACACAAAACTAATTTGCGCATTAAGGCCTGCAAGTGTGAACAAGGCTTATGTGGTGTACAGTTGAAGTTGGAAGTTTACATACACTTAGGTTTGAGTCATTTAAACTAGTTTTTCAACCACTCCACAAATTTCTTGTTAACAAGAAGTCGGTTAGGACATCTACTTTGTGCATGACACAAGTCATTTTTCCAACAATTGTTTACAGACAGATTATTTCACTGTATCACAATTCCAGTGGGTCAGAAGTTTACATACACTAAGTTGACTGTGCCTTTAAACAGCTTGGAAAATTCCAGAAAATGATGTCATGGCTTTAGAAGCTTCTGATAGGCTAATTGACATCCTTTGAGTCAATTGGAGGTGGACCTGTGGATGTATTTCAAGGCCTACCTTCAAATTCAGTATCTCTTTGCTTGACATCATGGGAAAATCAAAAGAAATCAGCCAAGTTAATCCTTGGGCGCAATTTCCAAATGCCTGAAGGTACCACGTTCATCTGTACAAACAATAGTACACACGTATAAACACAATGGGACTACACAGCCGTTATACCGCTCAGGAAGGAGACGCGTTCTGTCTCCTAGAGATGAACGTACTTTGGTGCGAGAAGTGCAAATCAATCCCAGAACAACAGCAAAGGACCGTGTGAAGATGCTGGAGGTAACAGGTACAAAAGTATCAATATCCACAGGTAAACGAATCCTATATCGGCATAACATGAAAGGCCGCTCAGCAAGGAAGAAGCCACTGCTCCAAAACCGCCATAAAAAAAGCCAGACTATGGTTTGCAGCTACACATGGACACAAAGATCATACTTTTTGGACAGATGTCCTCTGGTCTGATGTAACAAAAATTTAACTGTTTGGCCATAATGACCATTGTTATGTTTGGAGGAAAAAGGGGGAGGCTTGCAAGCTGAAGAACCTCATCCCAACCGTGAAGCATGGGAGTGGCAGCATCATGTTGTGCGGGTGCTTTGCTGCAGGAGGGACTGGTGCACTTCACAAAAAAAGATGTCATCATGAGGAGAGAAAATTATGTGGATATATTGAAGCAAGATCTCAAGACGTCAGTCAGGAAGTTAAAGCTTGGTCGCAAATCGGTCTTCCAAATGAACAATGACTCCAAGCATACTTCCAAAGTTGTGGCAAAATGGCTTAAGGACAACAAAGTCAAGGTATTGGAGTGGCCATCTTAACGCCCTGACCTCAATCCTATAGAACATTTGTGGGCAGAACTGAAAAAGCTTGTGCGAGCAAGGAGGCCTACAAACCTGACTCAGTTACACCAGCTCTGTCAGGCGGAATGGGCCAAAATTCACCCAACTTATTGTGGGAAGCTTGTGGAAGGCAACCTGAAACGTTTGACCCAAGTTAAATAATTTAAAGGCAATGCTACCAAATACCAATTGAGTGTATGTAAACTTCTGACGCACTGGGAATGTGATGAAAGAAATAAAAGCTGAAATAAATCATTCTACTATTATTCTGACATTTCACATTCTTAAAATAAAGTGGTGATCCTAACCTAAGGATCACCACTTTATCCATCACACTCTTAACCTAAGACAGGGAATTGTTACTATGATTAAATGTCAGGAATTGTGAAAAACTGAGTTTAAATGTAAACTTCCGACTTCATCTGTATGTTTTTATGTATCTGGGTATCTTGCTTAGAATACGTGACAGTGGTAACAGTGGAGTTATGGGACAATAAAGTTTTTCTGTCACAACCTACTCACACTATGTCTCCTCAGTTCTTGCCATCTGCCAAGTGAATCTCCATCTAGATATAATTTCACACAGCAGAAAGGAAAGGTTATTATTGCCGAATGCAAGCTAGCCTAACTACAGCTACTGTAATTCTAGCTCTCTAATAGGGGTACTGTTTTTGTGAGGTAGCAGCAGAGCACTGATTCACATAGTTTTAAGTTGATGTTCAGAAAATGTTCAATCAAAGAAGCAATGTATGTTTTTATTTTTGTGTCCCTTTTTTCTCCCCAATTTCGTGATATCCAATTGGTAGTTACAGTCTTGTCCCATCGCTGCAACTCCCGTATAGACTCGGGAGAGGGAAAGGTTTGAGAGCCGTGCGTCCTCCGGAATATGACCCAGCCAAGCCGCACTGCTTCTTGACACAATGCCCGCTTAACCCGGAAGCCAGCCGCACCAATGTGTCGGAGGAAACACTGTACACCTACAGTAATGACCGTGTCAGCTTGCACTGCACCTGGCCCGCCACAGGAGTTGCTAGAGTGCGATGGGACAAGGACATCCCGGCAGGCCAAACCCTCCTCTAACGTTGGGATGACATTGGGCCAATTGTGTGCCGCCCCATGGGTCTCCCGGTCGCGACCGGCTGCGACAGAGCCTGGACTCAAACCAGGATCTCTAGTGGGACAGTTGGACCACGGCACCACTCGGGAGGCCTCGGTATTGACAGTTTTTACTTGTGAGGAGTGGAGAGAAGGTGGAAGGGATAATAGAGCACACCTGAGATCTCCAAAAGTACTTGACCACGTCCCCTGAATCCTTTTGCTCCAAGTAAATATAGATCCTGGCCAGCTTTATAGTTTTCTCTGTCATGGTACTTCAGAGTCAAGGGTCTATCTTGTCACCCAGTGCTCAGTTGACAGGTAGAACCATGGGCACAGTAGTTGCCATGTTGGCTAGTCCTCCACGTCAACACCATGGAAAGGTGCTTAGAGGGCTTTTCCTACTCCCTTTATTGGCTGTTTTTAAAAGGGTACCCCTACGTGTTTCCACCCAGCTGGGGACGGGGTATTGCGCTCGTTTTGGGCTCTTAAAGCTCCATGTTCCCATAGGCTGTGGAAAGTCACCTCTATCACCCACTGACACTCTACTTTACCTGCCCTCTGTTATCTATTAGCGCTTCGCATGTTAAGGGGGGTTATGAGATGCTGGAGGAGGTGAGCTAGGGGGATTTGGCCACCTTTTGATGTCCCAGCTTACCTGCTAATGGGCCGGGGGCCGGGCTCCTCACGTGAGCCATGCAGGGCCATAAAGGGCCGGATAGAAAGGCCCAGGTAATGAAGCCTTCTGTTCTGTTTACCCCTGCTGAGGGTCTTCCAACTTCCTGCCAGCCGGCCGGAGGGTTGGAAGAACTGGAGCTGATAAGAACAGGATCAGAGATATACTTTCTATAATTTTACAGAAGAGGGAGGAAGCAGGGGAGGAGGAAGCCGCATTAATGCAGTCAACTCTGACTTTAAAAGTGCTTTGGTGTGCCGTTTCTGGTTCCTGAGCTGATCATGTCACAGGCTCTAACTGGGTTCTAAGAAGTGTTAAGCACACCCCCAACTGGGAGATTTGTGATCATATGTTTTAATAACGTGCACCTGTTCACAGTGTAGCAACACTTTGTCCTGTCGTCAGCAGACCCTGAGAAAGTGCTGATTAGAACAGCCTGTAAACTACAAAAGGGCTACTTTTGAGTCACATTTCTCAGTCTCACAGATGGACCGTTATTGATTAAATAAGGCAGTTTGTTATAGAAGTGATTCAACTCTGCTGGGGTACAGTAGATCACATTGACTATCACTTCATCTCTAAGGTGGATGTGTTTACTTCCATTATATTACCCACCTCACCTCTGTTTTTTTTTGTTTTCCCCACCAACCATGTTCATCGTTTTATTATTTTTTCCGAGCTCAGCCTCGTATTTCCCCCTGGGGGGGGGGGGGGGGGTTCTAGTCCACTCTGCCATTTACTGTGGCCCCCTGCTGGTTCCTGGCTGCTGATGAAACGGTCTGTGAGACCTGGGGACACTGTAAACGCACCAGGACACCCAGCATGTCCCTCCTTGATCCTCCGCTGTGTAAAACTGTTGCTGTCGGCAACATCAGGTTGCAGTAAGCAAGCCGGTCCCATCTATCCAAGGCGGTGTAGACTGCTGAGGGGAGGACAGCTCATAATAATGGCTGGACAAAGAAAATGGAAAAGTATTAAACACATGGAAACCTTGTGTTTGATGTTGATACCTTTCCACCTATTCCGCTCCAGCCATTACCACGAGCCCGTCCTCCCCAATTAAGGTGCCCCCAACCTTCTGTGATCCAAGGGTTGCTTATTAACGCTGTGTAGACAGAAAAAAAGACTTGCACGGCCCAAATTAATTTTCTCTGCAGATTACTGGATAGAGCTGATTAGAACACAACAGATGGGTGTAGTAGGTAAAAATGTCAAACCTGGATTGGGTAGATAAATGACATCCTTGCGGGGATTCTGAATGGTACACCAGTGAACTACCACATACTGTATCTGTTGTCATAGTAATATTATCCCTATTGACTCAGAACCATCAGAAACAGTCAGGACAGTTGTCTTTACCCAGGTGTATTATCAGACGTGGTTGAGTCCCAACTGGCACCCTATTCCCTATATAGTACACTACTTTTGACCAGGGCCCTGGTCAAAAGTAGTGCACTATGTAAGGAAAAGGGTGCTATTTGGTGTGCAGTTAGTTCTATATGGGAGTCCAGCTCCCTATCCTTTATCTTGGCCAGGTCGCAATTGTAAATGAGAACTTGTTCTCAACTTGCCTACCTGGTTAAATAAAGGTAAAATAAAAAAATTAAAAAATCCACTCCACCACACAATGCCAAAGGGTTAACAATACACTGAGCTAGGTCTGGGCTCCTTCTCTTTAGAGACGCATCCAGCACAATGCTCTCTCATCAAGTCTCTTCCTGTTAAAGATTAAGTGGAATGCTGGCACTTAAACAGTAGTGGTGGGAAGAGAAGGGGAGGTGACTGAGGTTCACAGCCCAGCCAAAGAAACCACAGCTTCCTCTGAAAGGAATATCACTGAAACGCCTTAACTACCAAGGTACCACTTTTCCCTCTGTTGCATTGGTTAAATAACAATTATGGCAATCATAATACCTGAATTGAGAATTTAACCATCAGCCATTAAAAGGTCTGGTCTTTGTCCCTGTCTTGTTTTTGTGTAGTGAAAGCAGTAAATAAACAAATATCCAACATTTTCATCATACTAAGCTGTTGTCTGTTTCACTATGAACTGAAGTGTTTTACTGCAGTACCAGAATGTCACGTTAACTTCGCTAAGCCATTCTTAGATTGACTTTTTCCTTGTAAGGAAAACGTTTACATTCCCAGCATTTTTTCCTTCCATCTCACTTTTCCTAAATTGGAAGATTCTGGAATCTCAGAAAATGAATGCAGGTTGCTTATATTTTAAGTTCTGGACTTGGGCTGGATAGGTGGAAGTCCCCACCTCTCACCTCAATTAGCTTCAGCAGTCTTCAGCCTTTTTAAAGACTATCTGGCCCCGTTGAAATGCCAGGACTACTGGCTACTGTATATGTCTAGAGCTTCACTCTGGCTGCAATTTGAAGGGTCTTGGCTGCTTGCCTGTGAGCAGCCTCTGCTATGGGCCCTGTCTTTTTGCCTCATGTCACCGTGGCCTCTGGAAAAGCAGAAGTCTGCTTTTGTCATCCGGTTTTACCGCTCCCCAGAGAGTTGGTCTCCGCAGTAATGGGCCCAGGACACTTCAACTCCACCAAAGGGAACAGGGAGAATGTGCAAGAGATTTCCCCACCGAGAGAGAGAAAAGAGATTACTGCTGTTCGCAATTGTATTACGTGATACTCACCATTTTTATAGATCCATTCAGTCTTGAAGACCCTGTGTACTGATGACAGACATAACACTTTGACCATCTAACAGGCTGAAGTGCTTTAGCTAGTTACTTTAACCAGAACATATATAAAGCCAACATTTCTTTGTAACCAGCTGGCAATAGTCTTAGGTTTGGTAACCGTACAATTGAACCAGTGGTTGACATCATGATGTTTGGAAAGTTTCACACCCCTGTTAGGTGATGTATAGTACACTGAACACAAATATAAACGCAACATGTTTCATGAGCTGAAGTAAAAGATCACAGAAATGTTCCATATGCAGAAAAAATATTATTTCTCTACAATGTCATTCACAAATTTGTTTACATCCCTGTTAGTGAGTATTTCTCGTTTACAAGATAAACCATCCACCTGACAGGTGTGGCATATGAAGAAGCTGATTAAACCGCATGATCATTGCACAGGCGCACCTTGTGCTGGGGACAGTAAAGGGCCACTCTAAAATGTGCAGGTTTGTCACACAACACAATGCCACAAATGTCTCAAGTTGAGGGAGCGTGCAATTGGCATGCCGACTGCAGGAATGTCCACCAGAGCTGTTGCCAGATAATTGAATGTTCATTTCTCTACCATAAGCCGCCTCCAATGTTGTTTTAGAGAACTTGCGTCAGTACGTCCAACCAGCCTCGCAACCACAGACCACATGTATGGCATTGTGTGGGTGAGCTGTTTGCTGATGTCAATGTTGTGAACAGAGTGCCCCGCAGAGGCGGTGGGATTTGATGTGGGCGGGCATAAACTACGGACACAATTGCGTTTTATTGATAGCAATTTCAATGCAGAGATACCGTGACGAGATCCTGAGGCCCATTGTTGTGCCTTTCATCCTCTGTCATCACCTCAAGTTTCAGCATGATAATGCACGGCCCCATATTGCAAGGATCTGTACACAATTCCTGGAAGCTGAAAATGTCCCAGTTCTTCCATGGCCTGCATACTCACCAGACATGTCACCCGTTGAGCATGTTTGGGATGCTCTGGGTCAACATGTACGACACAGCGTGTTCCAGTTCCTGCCAATATCCAGCAACTTCGCACAGCCATTGAAGAGTGGGGCAACATTCCACAGGCCACAATCAGCAGCCTGATCAACTCTATGCGAAGGTGATGTGTCACACTGCATGAGGCAAGTGGTGGTCACACCAGATACTGACTGGTTTTCTGATCCACGCCCCTACTTTTTTTTTAAGGTATCTGACCAACAGATGCATATCTGTATTCCCAGTCATGTGAAATCCATAGATTAGAGCCTAATGAATATATTTTAATTGACTGATTAATTCATGCATGTTTGTATGTATGTCGGAGCATGTGTTTGCTTATGTTGTAATTCCATTTCTGTGTCATTGTGTCAGGAAATTGGTCATAGTCATGTGACTGTAGAAATGTGTATGTGGTGTGTGTGGGGGGTATTGTCAGATAGTGAGTGCATGGCCTGGATCACAGAAAAGTCAGACTCACTTATTTTCTCACTTTCTCGCTTCTATTTTCCATCATTTATATTCCAACTTACTCTGTCTCTAATTCAAACTCCTGACATTCCAAACATTTTCATGACTTACATCTGAAATTAGCATTATTGTTCTGTCTGTTCTGTCTGTTCTGTCTGTCGGTCTGTCGGTCTTGGTCTGGTCTGGTCTGGTCTGGTCTTGTCTTGTCTGTGCCTAGGAAGGAATGGAAAGAAAGAGGGAGGCCAGTGGTCAGAAGCCTCGGCGCTCTCCAACTCTGTAATCTGTGTGAGGCAGAAACGTCCAGCCGATCTCCCAGGCAACAACCTCTAATTTGGGATGTATTTTGAGAGGTTTATTGGGCTGGCTTCCCTGGTCTGAGGCTGAAACGTGGAGTCAACAATTACATTGTGTTATTTTCAACTCAAGGCCTATTCACATGCAGGCAGGGAAGGATCCTACGGGGCAGTTGATCAAGCTATTGACTTTTTCTTTTCTTTTTCAAAATGATCTTGGAAAGTAAGGGCAAAGCAGGAGAAATCAAAGCTGCATTTTGGTGGAATGTAGAATTTTCACATTCACATTCACATTTGAGGTCAAAATAGCACTTATGTGATACAGTAATTAATTAAACAGGTTGAGATGCACACTACAACACTTAACAGTTGATAGTAGCTCGTCTTCCCTATACTTAGAATCGAGTGTACATCCTTCCATACAGATCAAAGAACAATTGTCCAGTCAATTAATATTGCTGTGTTGCGGTTGATTTGGTGTTTTGATGTGTTTTCCCAACAGCACATCACACTGACAGCCCACACTTGATAATATGGCTGACTTTCACACAATGACACATTTGACATAAGGGTATATAATAAATAGCATCAGTCATCTGCCTACAGTTTGGGGCTACGGTATGTAACATGCCTTGTACCGTATTCCTGCCATGAACTCATTTACCCCTCTGAAGTCGACCACGTAGGCTAAGTCTTGACATGTGAGCCACGTAGATCACCACATTTAACAGGAGTAATAGGCTCAACCTGTAAAACACACGTAGCTTCCTATGTGCAGGCGAGCAGGCCCATGGTGGTACATAATAACCAGCTACGGCCTCGTCCAGGTGTGTGCCCATAATACAATGTCATTTTGTTTAGGGAGCAAGCCTACAGTTAAGCCAAGCATGTGCTGCGGTGCCATAAAACGGCGATGACAAACAAAGATATCACCACTGTATGCAGATGACCTTTCACCCCCTCAGTGGCAGGGTGCATAGCTACACTAGAGGGTGAAATGTGTTAACAGCTGCCAATGGGAGTTGGCTGGTTATTATCTTATTTCCCGTTCATTTGGGCTGTGATGTGTGTATGAAGGTAACATATTTCAGTTGAAAAAAAACTGCTTTCATTATGTCAAACTGCTTTCAATGTCCAAATGTATGAAAATATACAAAGCTATATATCATGTTTACTGTACAATCCATGTGTACTGTTCACAGCATTTGAAATATTAATTTGATACAAACAGTCAGTGTGCCTTTGCAAATTGCAGATTGAGTTAAAAGCTTTTCTCAATTTCAGAATCTGGGAAGAATTTGACAATGTCACAAATCAAGAAACTGTCAGCTTTGAATGAAATATCCTTCAACAGTGCCCTAAAATTTGTGTCCAACTTCTCGTCTCTTGGAAGCCAATTTTCCACAGAGTGCTGGTACTGGTGCGTCAGGCCAGGAATGAGAGCTAAGCTCACTCGTCCCAGGCCTGGACCTGGACCACCCTGTTCTGGCATACTGTAGGACTACGTCCAAAATAGTACCCTATTTCCTACATACTGTAATGCACTACTTTTGACCAGAGACCTATGGGACCTGCTCAAATGTGATGCACTACATGGGGAATAGTGTGCTATTTGGGACACACAGCTTAGGCCTCTGGACACATTCCAGCTTCTAGAAGCACCCGTCTCTTCAGCCTGGAAAATGACTCCTCATTGGAAGAGAGTTGAGGCTATACTTTCTGTTTTTCATTCATTCCACATTGACTGAAGACACTTGGTTAGGAGTGAATACTGTTGATCTATAAATAAAAAATTCTAATTAGGGACAATATACAATATAGACAGTGTACAAAACATTAGGAACACCGTCCTAATATTGAGTTGCACCCCATTTTGCCATCAGTAGTCGGTGCGACTACTACCATACCCCTTTCGAAGGCAGTTACATTTTTTGTCTTGCCCATTCAACATCTGACTGGCACACATACACAATCCATGTCTCAAGGCTTAAAAATCCTTCTTTAACCTGTCTCCTCCCCTTCATCTACACTGATTTGAAGTGGATTTAACAAGTGACATCAATAAAGGATCATAGCTTTCACCTGGATTCATTTGGTCAGTCTATGTCATGGAAAGAGCAGGTGTTCCTAATGTTTTGAACACTGCATTTGGCCATAATATCACATTATCCCAATCCCAAGTTTGCAATAACTTGAAACTGAACTTCAAATAGTTATAAATAAACAGTGGAAGAGTCCGAATACCCTTACTTGCATTCTAAATTATAGCAATTTTGGGTATGCGAAAATAAAGTTTTATTGTATGTGAAATTTTGAAAACTGAGTAAGCTTTAACCCTTTACACTTGTGGGAATTGGTCTACATGGAAAGGGCTACATTTAAATGTTTCTTACAGAAGAAATATGAATAGCATATGCATAAGCATGGTAGTAATTGAAAGGGTTTGGAAAATGGAATTGCGGTAAAAATTCGTAGACCAAAGTTGAGGACACAAAAAGTTCACCTGACACAAGACTGAATCCAAACATTACACTGTGGATTGTATGTGATTTTACATTTACTTACCATATTTGTTGATAAGGAAATCAAACAATGATTTGGATACGTTCAGTAACACGATAAGAATATTCCTGGAAAATGTGGGGCAGGTGCAACACACTACAACAAAAATGACAAGGGTTTGAGTGAGAGGACTAATTGGCCACACTTCGCTCCAAAGTGTGCACAGTTCCTAAGTCATTTCAATGCACTTTTATGACTCAGAGTCTTCACCTATGAAGGTGCTTTGTTGAGCTCTCCTAGCTGTGCCGTTGAGGAACTAGAGCAAGCCCACTTCTGGTGGTTTTGTTTGGAACACAACCCTGCATCCCTCCATCACACAATTACTGTTGTTTACGCAATCCAAAACCTGCCCATTATAAACCGCAATCTGGGTCAAGTGGGCACAATTTGAAAGTGTGTTCTATTGCCAACGTTTATAAAGTAAAGATCTTACAGTGTTAGGCTTTCACAAGGCAATTCAGAGAAACAGGTCGTAATTTTGGTGCATGTTGAAAGGAGAGTCTAGAAAGGAGTCATGAGTGCATTCAGGTGCATGTTCCCTGGCAAATTCTCTTCAAAATAGCTGAACATAGACGTATTCTGTTCGGAACAACACGGGGTATAACATCATGCCACCTTGTAACTGTAACATCAAACATAGTGATCGAAAAACGTTGACACTGTATGACAGGTTTTGTGATAGGGAAATGTGAGGTGCACATTTGGACTTTTCTTGGCTTGCGCTCGTATGACGTCAAAGCAGTATTTATTAGAATCAGCATCTCATCTTTCAAAACACATCAAGTCCTCTTCATTTACAGCATTTGCTTCACTCAGACAAATGTGGGGGGGGGGGTTTGTTGCAAAAGTTGCCCAATTAGCGCGAGGGTCGACGAACACATGTCACATGCTGTCACATGCTGTCACATGCGCTACTCAAGTTCAAAACAGCTGTCATTTACAGCATGTTACTACTGTACAGCCACAGCGTTCGAATTTAGGTGCTTATTAGTGCCCAAATCTGCCATTTTCAACCTGTATATGGGTACAAGTGTAAAGGTCTACATGCCAGGAGGTCATACTCATTTCGGCTTTTCATCTAGTAGAATTTGCTGCACACTATTGAAAGACTGTTCTCTTCCTCGAGACCCGAGTGTCTGACAACAGCTGATTATGACCCGAGGGGACAAGCTGTACCAAAAGGAATGAATGGCAATTAGATGACACATTTTCAGTAGGATGAGCCTAGTATGCTGATATTTGTTGCTTACTGCATTTAACTATCATCATTACACCCAAGCATTTTAATTAAACCACAACGTTGGTACCAACATTGCAAGCTGTTAGGACAAACTTTGTTTTTGGCAGTATTACTCGGGAATGTCATAAGCTAATTTGTGCTTACATTTAAGAGTATCCTGTCAATCTCGGTAGAGTTACTGTAAAGAGACGTGAAGTGGTGAAATCGTTAAAACCCATTTATGAGTCAAGAAATGGCAAGTGCTCATTTTTAACTGTAAAATCCTACATCCTAAGTTGTCACAGCTGTGGCTTACAGTGCATTAGTGCAGTATCTAGTGCATATTAGCATCTAGTGAACTGATGTTATAGTTCACCCAATCTCTGATATACGTATATTAAGATGGGGTAAACGATCCCTTCCATTCATTTTGACTCTGCCTACAATGTTAGCACTGCTCTACACGGATGTCCAACTCTTATTCAGGTAGCTACTACCACTGCAATTGCTATGCCCTGGGGTTGAGAGGGGAAAGTTTTGCCTGGCAAGCGATTTCAGGTGGAAATGTAGATGGAGGACGATACAGTAACAGGTGGGCTCCTCTGGGACCGTTGGAAAAACAGAGGCAGGTATTTCGATCAGGCATGGGGACACTCCTGCACTCCGGCAGATGGCTATTTTTTCCTCCACTCAAAGGAGCATATGGATCCAGAAAGCAGATATTTGTGTGTGTGTGTTTGTGTGTGTAGAAGAAGATTTAAATATGAATCACTCTTTCCTGAGGTGAAAGACTGAGCACTAGCGTCTTGGACCTGAGGTCTGCTGGGTGGGCCATGATGTGGCCGTAGTAGGGACTGCCAAAATACCTGTTTATTTGAGTTGGCAGTGGCTTGAATTGAAGGTTGAACAGGGGAGGACACCGATTAGGATACTGAGGAGCACAGGGTTATTACAAAAGGCAAAGTGAATCCATTATCCTGCAAACTTTAAAAAGTACTGTAAAATAACTCCATATTTCCTCATTCACTTATAATTTATTACATACATTTACCCACCTCCCCTCAGGCTTTCTTAAACTCTCCTCTAGCTCTCCTCCCAACCTTAAACTCAGACTTATTTCCAAACATACATAATAGTAAGCTGACTAACTTATTGACCCTGCTTTGTTACTTCCTTATTGAGGTCAATCTAAGCTGTTTTTATGTCCACCCCAAAACTGATCCCAACCAGTCATCCTACTGAGTGTAAGACACAAGCTCGCTCTCATTCTCTACTCCCCTATTCCAGCGAGATGTCTTTGTGTGAAGATAGTGGTGATGATTTGATGTCCTCCATACTTTTATGGGCCGCCATAGCCCTTTAATTTGGCAACCTCAGCTATATCACAAGGGCCTGCATCTCTGTGGTCGCCATCTTGCCAAAGAGAGCAAGCAGAGCCTGGGCAATGTAAAAGTCAAGGCTCTAGGGAGAAATTGACACTAGGCAGTGGCACAGATCTAGGATCAGCTTATCCAGCTTCAATGTTAACTGTCATCAGTAAGAGGTGAAATGGAAAACTGCCAATGCATGTCGGGGGCAACTTTCACCACCAACTCAATCTGTTAGTGCTGTTCCTTACATTTCTATCTGCAAATCCAGAGCCTGAATAGATCACATCTTCTCGGTCTCTACAAGAGTCAGAAATAGATTACACAAAGATGAGCCTGTTTCATTGAGTTCCAGAGAGTTTTTGATTTTATATCTAGGGATCTTTTAGCCTACAGTTGGCTAAAGACAGGGATTGATGGGATATTTTATCCCGCAATCCAGTCTCTTTACAAAGTACCAATTGCTTGTGTGTGTAACGGATGTGAAACGGCTAGCTTAGTTAGCGTGGGCGCTAAATAGCGTTTCAATCAGTGACGTCACTTGCTCTGAGACCTTGAAGTAGTAGTTCCCCTTGCTCTGCAAGGGCCGCGGCTTTTGTGGAGCGATGGGTAACGACGCTTCGTAGGTGTCAGTTGTTGATGTGTGCAGAAGGTCCCTGGTTCGCGCCCGGGTATGGGCGAGGGGACGGTTTAAAAATTATACTGATTGATGCTGTTGACCCGGATTACTGGTTGCTGCGGAAAAAGGAGGAAGGTCAAAAGGGGGGTGAGTGTAACGGATGTGAAACGGCTAGCTTAGTTAGCGTGGGCGCTAAATAGCGTTTCAATCAGTGACGTCACTTGCTCTGAGACCTTGAAGTAGTAGTTCCCCTTGCTCTGCAAGGGCCGCGGCTTTTGTGGAGCGATGGGTAACGACGCTTCGTAGGTGTCAGTTGTTGATGTGTGCAGAAGGTCCCTGGTTCGCACCCGGGTATGGGCGATGGGACGGTCTAAATTTATACTGTTACATGTGCATGTTAATGAATATCGTCAGACTGGTTTCCCACAAACTCAGGGGGTAAAACAAGGAGGCGCCTTATCACAGACTTTGTTTGCTATGTTTATTAATGATTTGGCCAACTAATTTAGAACAGTTAAAAATTGGAGTAAGATAGGATAATGAAATGCTAAGTATCCTTTTATATGCTGATGATATTATTTTGACGGCAAAAACTGAACAAGACCTGCAGAACATGTTATTGTGTGCAGTCAATTGGTTCAAAAGATGGAAAGTCATGAGCAGCCAGACAAAAACACAGATGATGCGTTTTAGAAAACCAGGTACTAAGTAAGAGAAGTGTTTTTGTGAAGGGTTTACTAGCAATTATAAATATTTTAGTATTTTATTGATGAACATATTACCTTTCTATACGGAACAACTGTCATGGCCGACTCAGCAAGTAGAGCTCTTAGAAGAGTTATAGGAAGAACAAAAAAACACAAAGATATTGGTTACGTATGGCTACGTATTCCAAACTGTATCAGACGTGCGTTTGCCCTGTTCTGAACTATTCTGCAGGAGTGTGGGGTGCTTAGAGGTTTCCCCCAAAAAACGAACATGTCCATAACAGAGCAGTACGTTACTTTTTAGGTGTCCACAAGTTTGCACCTATATTTGCAATAACTGGGGACATGAGCTGGGAACCCTGTGAGGTGAGATGGAAGGCGTGTATGGTGAGACTTTGGAATAACTGTTGGATATGCCAATTACCAGAAAAGGCAGTTGTGTTTTTTCCAATGGGATCTATCCATATGGGGAGCCTGGGAAACTGAAATGTCTGACCTTTTCCAGCAGTCTGATTGTGAACATGTGTACGAAAATCTAATTATGGGAGACATAGATATGATTTAAAAAAACAACTGTTGATGCAATATGAAAAAAAATGGGTGGAGGAGATGAATCAAAAACCCAAATTGAGAACTTTTTGTTTAAGGGTGAATTTGTGTGCGAGAGAGATTATGTATAACCTACCTAAAAACAAGAAATCGCTATGTGAAGAGGTAAGATGAAGGATATTGCCTCTGCGTATTGAAACACGTTGGTATTTTGGTGAAATGGAAGATTGCCCTTTCTACCACAATATATGCTCGCTCTTATTTACCGGAAAGCCCACCAGATATACCCTGGCATTATGTGGCTGACTGATGAGGAGAAACTGAAATATTTTTTGTCCATTGTGTATGTGGCAAATGGCACATGTGTATATATATATATATATAGATTGTGTATAGGCCTGTCTTCCATATAAATCTTCGCTTTGTGCCAGACTGGGTTCAAATGCCTTCTGTTTCATTTTTCTGTATTTTTTTATCTATATATGTAATGTATGTGTGTATGTATATTTGCATGTAGTCTCTAGTTACTGTTTGGATAACCTTTTTTACTATTATGTATTGAAATATATATATATATATTTTAAATATGTATTGTTTACCCTTTCTGCAATGTGCACTGCAGAGAACACAGAAGAAGAATGATCACTGAATTATCACAGTGAATTATTGTAACGTTTGTTTATGTGTCAATTAATCCTATAAGGTTGCCAACTGGCGATTTGACACTAAAATAAAATGTCATTCATTCATTCATTCATTCATTCATTCATTCTGAACACTTCCCCAAAACGGAATCCACCCCAGGATAACTGATGATTGCTTAATATGGTGGGGGGTTGGCTGTCAGGGGTTGACCCTGATGTTAGCATACTAGTAGATCAAGCCCCTCCTGGAAGGAAATATGAAGTTCCCAGCTTGCACATAACGTTCTGAAAACGATATGTTTATTAAAGCTTGGTGAGAGCGTGGTCGTCCTATGGTTATTTTGCATACAACCTTCCCACAACATTCTGTGAATGGTGCACGATAGTTGCTTGCCAACTAGCACATTTGGTTCTTTGGAAGATGTGGGAATGTACATTTTTGGTTTCCTATTGGTTCTGGGAACGGAAGTTAAACATTTTTCCTGTTCGGGGAATGTTCATTTTTAGGTTGCAGGAAGGTTCTGAGAATGTTATATAATGGTTCCCTGAAAGTTTTCCTGGGAGGTATTATTATCATTCTGAGAACTGAAATTATAGGTTATTTTGAGGTTTTTGAATAACTTCCATAAAACCTTCACTGAATGATTCAATAAGGCATTTAATATCACTGCTAGCTTTGTTTGGGTTAACTGTTCTGAAATCCAAGCATAGATAGGACAGATGGAAATTAATTTGCTTAGGCATTAATCACAAAAACACTTTTTTTATTGTGGCATGGCGTCAGTGAGATTCAAACCTATGATCTTCTATTATCTATCCATGGAATTAGTATAGTGGACAATTATTATTTTTTTTACTCATATAAAGCTGTTCATTTTAGTCTATTAGAACACACATAATTTCGAAGGAAACAAGCACTCATTAAGATTAGGTGTGGCCAATTAGTGGGCGCGGCCAACACACTTGAACAAGATAGAGGATAGAGAGCGCTTTGTTGACGCTGAGATAGGAATGTATATGTTTTTCAATAACATTCTTAGAATGTTCTTTGAACGTTACTAATGTTTTCTTGTGGTTTTTACTGAATGTTTTCTTAATGTTCTGAGAACATGACTTTAAATATAAACATGAGGAAACCTGTACTGAAATTCCCACAGAAGAACGTTGTTTCTTAACGTTCTCGGAACAATTTGATTACCAGGTTTCCTCATGGTTGTATTTAAAGGCATGCTCTCAAATAGTTACGAAAACATTAAGAAAACTTTCCATAAAAACCACAAGAAAACTTTAGTAATGTTTGGAGTACAATCTAAGAATGTTATTTAAAAAAATATACATCCTGTTCTCAGTGTCAACAAAACCCTCTCTATCCTCTAAGTGTGTTTAGGTGTGTTGGTCACCCCACTAATTGGCCACACCTGATCTTAATGAGTGCTTGTTTACTTTGAAATGGGGTCTGTTTGAATAGACTAAAAATGAACAGCTTTGCATGAGTTTAAAAAAACATGGCATTATAGCTCCATCCTGGTGGCTCCATGGACTAATTCCATGGATAGAGAACATAAGATTATTGGTTTGAATCTCACTGATGCCACACTCAAAAAGAAATGTGTTTGCATGATTAATACCTAAGCAAATTAATTGCAAAGGTGTCCTATTGATGCTTAGAGTTAAAAACAGTCAAAGTAAGTTAGAAGTTTTATTAAGTCTTCTCAGAACGTTAATGAAAACGTCCCAGGAAATGTTTCAGGGAACCACAGTAAAATGTTCTCAGAACCTCCCTGAAACATAAAAATTAATGTTCCCGGGCACGTTTTTCACTTCCGTTTAAAAAACGGTCTGTTTTACTGGTCAAGAAATGTATGGCTTCTTTCCCACAACCAATGGGAAACCAAAAATGTACTTTCTCACAACTTCCAAAAAACCAAAATGTGCTAGCTGGATTTTCAACATTTTAAAGTATTAGGCCTATAACGTGTGTGAACAAGCCCCCTTCTCTCCCAAAGCTCTAATTATTGTCCCAAGAGTGTTTTGGGAAATGACAGACCTTTACCTCATAGGCATTTGGTGTTCATAAAAATTCACATTTTTGCACAGTACATAATGTCACACATTTGCAAAAGCAGCATTTGGCACAGCTGTAAAAAAAACACAAAAAAAACAGACGTTGCATACAGAAGTATTGTGAGAAACTACCACTTTGGGGTTTGACACGACCCAAATAGTTGACAAGTATTTGTGGAAGGTTTAAGGATGTGGAGTTAGCTGTTGGTGATCTGGATGGGTACATTATTACCTCACTATATGTTGAAAAATAGAAGACCCATTCTGAGATCAAATGTTTGATTCTTTACCAAATTGAATGACTCGGCAAAAAAAAAAAAAAAAAAAAAAAAAAAAAAAACTATGTGAAAGAGTGCTCATTATGGTAATACATCCATCACTGTCATGTACTCTATAATTGCATGAAGTTCGTCAAATGGTGAATCCTTTCGTTCAAATTATTATAGTAGCCCCTCCCATTTTGTGGAATGACAAGCACCCACTTCCTGTTTTGGTTTGCGCAAGCAGGAGGTCCTTGGTGCAGCGCTCAAGACTTCCCCTTGTAAACAGAGCATGCTACCCACACCTCTACAATCTACACTGCCTGCCAAGAGAACACACACACAGAGACAGAGAGAGAGAGAGACAGAGAGTAACAGAGAGGAGACACAGAGAGAGAGACAGAGAGAGAGACAGAGAGAGACAGAGAGAGAGAAAGAGAGAGAGAGAGAGAGCGAGAACAACTGGAGCAAAAGAGAAAAACAGAATGGCCAAATACCAAGTTAGAGTAAGAAATGTTAAGAGCAGAAATAAACACATATACAGTAGATGGAGAGACGTGAAGTGAGACAAAATGAGACACAGTAAAATAATTCCAAACAGAACCAAAAAAATGACCATGAGAGGCTAGAGAATAGTAGAGAGACGGAAAGAGAAAACCAGACAGAAGGATGGGAAAGAGGGAGAAAGGGAGTAACAAGTGGGGGAGCGAGTGAGGGAAACGTAGTCTCGGGCTACGTCTTGAACTGTAGTTTTTTTTTTCTTGGTTTCCTGATTGCCTGTTCCCTTGAGGTCTCTGGGTGAGTTTGGTCATGATTCACTATGCAGAAACGTAACACTGGGCCTGAAAAACACATTTACTCGGAAAGTTCTGGATTCTGGAGCTACAGTATTTCAAGTCTCTCCCCTCCTAGGTTGATGCTGTGATAATGTTGAGATTGCTCTAGTAGCAGAACTGAATCTCAGACTCTGTTCTGTGCTTAACCTTTCTTTCAGTGTGAGTTAAACAAATTTAAAAACACATCCAGCCAATCACAAACAGAACGTTTGAATTGTGTGGCCATACACGTAAGCCTAGTCTTTTTCCTCCGAGAATTGTTTGGATCTTCTGCTTTGTAACACTAACCCCATGCATCCCTCTCTGTCTTTATAAACTGTCAAAGCCCACTGGGAGTTGTCATAGATGAGCCCGGGGGAGTGTCCATTGTGCCTTGTACGTGTGTCTGGCCCCGGGTTACACATCGTCCCTATAACCTCAGATCTAACTCAGACGTAACGGCGACCATGAGATATACATCCCAAATCTGACCATGGATCAGTTCTTAAGGGGGAGGCTTCCTCCGGAACCCATACTGCTGCCTGCCTGCGGTGTAGGGGAGGACCTTGGGAGAGAGGGCTTGGAGATAGGAGGTACCCACTGCAGTGTGCCTCTGAGTCACAGGGACTGTGGACCACATGCCACACACACACCACTGTAACGTATCAGGCTATAACTCATTCTGATGGGGGTGGTGCTGAGCATTTGGGAAATGGAGAGGGGGAGGGGATTCATGATTGACTTGACTATTGGCTTATACATGTAGTCATGAGTGTGAGAGAGGGGAATGGTATAGAGTGAGGAAGAAAGATTGGGGTGAAATTACTCAAATTAACTCAAAGAGGAGAATATGGCAGATTAAGAGAAACGAGCAAGGCAATAACAGTCAGAATGCAATTACAGTCAGAATGCAGTTACAGTCAGAATGCAGTTACAGTCAGAATGCAGTTACAGTCAGAATGCAGTTACAGTCAGAACGCAGTTACAGTCAGAATGCAGTTACAGTCAGAACGCAGTTACAGTCAGAACGCAGTTACAGTCGTAAAATATGGAGATTGGGGAAGGGAAGCGTAATGGAAAGACTGAACAAGAGGTGCAGTCTGGAAGTAATAGCACAAAACGAAGGGAAGAAAATGAGTTCATAATAAAAAGAGGAATCAGAGGGGGGGAATACAATAGTGCAGAGAAGGAGGAGGAAGGAGGGAGAGAGAGAGAGAAAAGCCCTTTGAATTGAATTGAGAGCGAGAGAGAGAAAAAGAAAGAAAGAGAGAGGGGTAACGAATTTTTTAAAGTGTGTGAATAGTTGGACCAAGGTTCAGAGCGACAGAGTGAGGGAGGGAGGGGTTCAGAAAGGCAGACAGTGAGAGAGAGGGAGAGCGAGCGAGAGGAGGAGTCTGGCAGGGAGAGAAAAGAGATGGGGGGGAGGGGGGGGGGGGGGGGTGGAAAGAAGAGGATGAACCCAGATGGTTGACTGTGTACATTTAAAGATTGTGGGGGTTGGGTCTAATGGAAAGATCTAACATGGGGGATTAAGAGTGTAAGGTACTGAGCTCTGGGACTGTACTGCTGCCCCATTCTGTTTGCCAGAAACTACCAAATCCAGGTGGAGTTCCAGTCTATGAGAATGGTGTTGGGGTATATCAATTTTTTTTATGTGGGGGGAGGGGTGCACCCTGGTATATGTGGTAGGTGGGTGGGGGGCATCCATCTGATGTTCATCAATCACTTTGGCACCCCGAATGTAAGGGGTACGCAGAAGCTAGTACTGTTATCAGGTAAGTGAAGACCTGCCACATACAGCTACCTACCTCATCTATGACACATTCCAACTCAATCCATCCATACTCGCCATGGCTAAAAACAAACTTGTAGGATATGAATAATAAAAACTGTATTGCCCAATAAATGTGTGGAGTTCAAACAAAAGACAAATTACTTCACTTCAATTCTTCAAAAAAGGGAACGATAACCATCTGTTATGATTGTGCCCAATAAATGTGGAGCTTTTGAGGGAAAAGATCTATGAAAGGCTGCGTAAATCAATCTGTGTGGAAAATAGAGAATACTGTACATGCACAAAAGCTTCGCTTTTTTTAGCTGTTTGGCACTTAAATACACATAAATATCTTCCATCTAGTGGCGAAGCAATCACTGGGTCTATTTCATCTGTTTGTTTATTTGTTCTCCAAAAATATACAACAAACTCAATGTGGATAAAGTTGACTGAGGAGCGATGGGGGTTGTAGCCATGGTTTGTTATTGCTTCCACCTATCCAGCCCTTCCGGATAAGTTAAGGCAACGACGTAAGACACAGAGAAGGTACACTGAAATATATAGCTAAATATCATCAGCTCAAGACCACCATCACAGTACCAGAGCAGGGACTTTTAGGGTCGACACCCTTGTGATGCTGAATATGGCATAAGCAATCTATTTGACGGGGAAGGTGTGGTCACGTCATCAGCTGGGGGTGTGCAGGATCTCAGCTCTGATGTGGAAGCCACTGCTCCCCGTTCAGGCCAGGCAACTCGGTCAGGGAGGTAGCAAAACACTGACCTCAATGGAAAAGAATGCAAATCCTTTTTCTTTTTTCCCCCTTCCCCTCCCCTGCAATTTAATTCAAGCAATATGTGCCGTTGGTAACTCTCGTCTTCTGCAGCGAGAAGAGAACACTCCCCCCCCCATCTGATCCCCTCTCTCTCCCCTTCGCCTCCTATTTAGTTCTTGCTTTCTCCATTGCTCTCACTGTTTTTCTCCTCCTCCCTCCCTCACTCACTTTCCCTGCCTCTTTCCCTCCCCCTCTCATTTGTCTTGTGGCGGGTTGGTGATTGTCTTCTGGGCTTGGTTGGTCGGTACGTCACAGTGCCACGTCGGAAAGCTCTTCTCTTTCCATCTCCACATCGCCTCATGGCCAGAACTCTGCCTTGGGAAAACAAACCCCAAACAGTCCAAGTCAAGGCTCTAATTTAGTAACCCGAATACAGTTGTTCCAGATTTTGCAAACGCAAAGTGTATGCTTAGCTTGGGAGAAGAGAAGCAGGGCTTTAGGAGTTTGTGTTGAGCGGGTTTTGTTTTTGCACATTTCGGGTGATTTATTGCAGACCTGTATTGACCCGGAGTTCCATAGGTCATCCTTCCTGTGATCCTAGGCCTCACTACCAGCCCCTCCTAAAAACGTTTGGTAGAGGGATGCTCTCAGGTTACCCATACCCAACACACAATATCTGATCCCAAGACACATCATAAAAGACACATCATAACGTCCAATTCAATTTGACTTGTGTAGCATTTTTTAGCTGGGCGGGTGGAGGCTCAGAATACTTTCCTGATGCTTTTCTCATCACTTGCTCCAACACAGGTGGGAAGTTAGCACTGTACCATTTCTAAGGGTTGTCACTTTAGAAAGATTAAAAGTGTTCTTCATGATCTCATTTGATTGCCCTTCAATGGAGTTCAGATATAGATGGCCTGTATTCATCGCTGGCCTCCATCACCAACTCAAGAAAACTCTATCCACTTATGCAAAAGACCCATTTCTCTTGTAAAAGCCGTTCTGCTGCTTTCCAGTAGGGAGTGAATTTTCAAATATCTCTGGTTCATGTGCTTATTAAATCAATTGACTCTGCTATTTTAGACTGGCTCTAACTGAGAGAGGGGGAGAGTGAAATTAAGAAGAGGGCAGTGGTGGCAGCTATTCAAAGCCCTGGGCTGGGTCGTTCCATACATTTCTGTGGTCCTGGCCCGGTCATGGAGGGTGCTGCTGCTTGCCTCTTCCAACGTTAGCTATACGCCAGAACGTGAGCAAAAATTACTAGATAGATTTTCAAAACAATACCCCTTTTAACACTCCACTATTGTGTCTTTCAGTCCAAAATGCGGCTATTTAGAGGTTACATCAACATCGGATTGTTATGGTCCAGAACCAAAGCTGGTCAAGGCGAAATCAAGGGAGGGTTTTGAGAAAGGCAACACTAGGAGTTAAGCCAAGCATTATCCTACAGCTGGCTGGCATGGGTCATCTGGTTTCTATCCTGTGGTAAGACAGCCTTCAGTATCACTTGGATGACATAGAAGGAAGAGATGGGGGAATGCTCCTACTATGACTGGAGAGGCCCTGTATTTTTGTGAGAGTACACAAAATGCAATTCTTGTCAACATGTTCCTGCGTTGTTTTTACGTGTGATATTACATTCATGAAGTCTATAAGAATTGTTTGTAATATGCAAAGAATTCTCATTGTTTCCCTACTATAATTCATGTAACATACAGGGCTTATTTTTCATTTTGTTTTTTCATTAAGTGTTTACAGGTAAATTGAATCAACCTATGAAAAAAGCTCAAACGCAACCATGGAGCTCTTACGCCGTCGACCTGTGCATTCAGAACTTTACTCCCAGAGCCAATGAGGCACAGCAGCCACTGAGTTTGCGCTGATGGGGAAAACATCTGGGGTCAAAATGGAAGGCGCTGGATTTTTCACCTCTTGCCAGGAGGCTCTTGCCATGGACTTGCTGTACCTCACTGCCAACTGCTAAAACTAGCACCTTATCCATTCAAATGGATTACATGTTTTATTTGACCTTTATTTAACTAGGCAAGTCAGTTAAGAACACATTCTTATTTTCAATGACGACCTAGGAACAGTGGGTTAACTGCCTTGTGGATTATATTTATTTTTTCACTTAATGTAAAAGGACATGCAACTCCAGGTCAACAAAGAAGGAAACTAGCTGAGGAAAGTTGGGTAACATTTCATTTTTGAATCCAGGCCCTGCAGTGCCTAGCTCCACTCCTATTCCCCAGGCGCTCTCTTTTGATGACTTCTGTAACCGTGATAGCCTTGGTTTCATGCATGTTAACATTAGAAGCCTCCTCCCTAAGTTTGTTTTATTCACTGCTTTAGCACACTCTGCCAACCCGGATGTTCTAGCTGTGTCTGAATCCTGGCTTAGGAAGACCACCAAAAATTCTGAAATCTTCATCCCTAACTACAACATTTTCAGGCAAGATAGAACTGCAAAAGGGGGCAGTGTTGCAATCTACTGCAAAGATAGCCTGCAGAGTTCTTTCCTACTATCCAGGTCTGTACCCAAACAATTTGAACTTCTACTTTTAAAAATCCACCTCTCTAAAAACAAGTCTCTCACCGTTGCCGCCTGCTATAGACCACCCTCTGCCCCCAGCTGTGCCCTATCTTCAGAGCTCGTGCTGCTAGGCAACCTAAACTGGAACATGCTTAACACCCCAGCCATCCTACAATCTAAGCTTGATGCCCTCAATCTCACACAAATTATCAATGAACCTAACAGGTACCTCCCCAAAGCCATAAACACGGGCACCCTCATAGATATCATCCTAACCAACTTGCCCTCTAAATACACCTCTGCTGTCTTCAACCAAAATCTCAGCGATCGTTGCCTCATTGCCTGCATCCGTAATGGGTCAGCGGTCAAACGACCTCCACTCATCACTGTCAAACGCTCCCTGAAACACTTCAGCGAGCAGGCCTTTCTAATCGACCTGGCCGGGGTATCCTGGAAGGATATTGATCTCATCCCGTCAGTAGAGGATGCCTGTTTTTTTTTTAAAGGCCTTCCTAACCATCTTAAATAAGCATGCCCCATTCAAGAAATGTAGAACCAAATTTAGAACCAACAGATATAGCCCGTGGTTCTCTCCAGACCTGACTGCCCTTAACCAACACAAAAACATTCTATGGCGTTCTGCATTATCATCGAACAGCCCCTGTGATATGCAGCTTTTCAGGGAAGTTAGAAACCAATATACACAGGCAGTTAGAAAAGCCAAGGCTAGCTTTTTCAAGCAGAAATTTACTTCCTGCAACACTAACTCAAAAAAGTTCTGGGACACTGTAAAGTCCATGGAGAATAAGAACACCTCCTCCCAGCTGCCCACTGCACTGAAGATAGGAAACACTGTCACCACTGATAAATCCACTATAATTGAGAATTTCAATAAGCATTTTTCTACGGCTGGCCATGATTTCCACCTGGCTACCCCTACCCCGGTCAACAGCACTGCACCCCACACAGCAACTCGCCCAAACCTTCCCCATTTCTCCTTCTCCCAAATCCAGTCAGCTGATGTTCTGAAAGAGCTGCAAAATCTGGACCCCTACAAATCAGCCGGGCTAGACAATCTGGACCCTTTCTTTCTAAAATGATCTGCCGAAATTGTTGCAACCCCTATTACTAGTCTGTTCAACCTCTCTTTCGTGTTGTCTGAGAATCCCAAAGATTGGAAAGCAGCTGTGGTCATCCCCCTCTTCAAAGGGACACACACTCTTGACCCAAACTGCTACAGACCTATATCTATCCTACCCTACCTTTCTAAGGTCTTTGAAAGCCAAGTCAACAAACAGATTACCGACCATTTCGAATCTCACCATACCCTCTCTGCTATGCAATCTGGTTTCAGAGCTGGTCATGGGTGCACCTCAGCCACGCTCAAGGTCCTAAACGATATCTTAACCGCCATCGATAAGAAACATTACTGTGCAGCCGTATTCATTGATCTGGCCAAGGCTTTCGACTCTGTCAATCACCACATCCTCATCGGCAGACTCGACAGCCTTGGTTTCTCAAATGATTGCCTCGCCTGGTTCACCAACTACTTCTCTGATAGAGTTCAGTGTGTCAAATCGAAGGGTCTGTTGTCTGGACCTCTGGCAGTCTCTATGGGGGTGCCACAGGGTTCAATTCTTGGACCGACTCTCTTCTCTGTATACATCAATGATGTCGCTCTTGCTGCTGGTGAGTCTCTGATCCACCTCTACACAGACAACACCATTCTGTATACTTCTGGCCCTTCTTTGGACACTGTGTTAACAACCCTCCAGGCAAGCTTCAATGCTGTACAACTCTCCTTCCGTGGCCTCCAATTGCTCTTAAATACAAGTAAAACTAAATGCATGCTCTTCAACCGATCGCTGCCTGCACCTGTCCGCCTGTCCAACTTCACTACTCTGGACGGCTCTGACTTAGAATACGTGGACAACTACAAATACCTAGGTGTCTGGTGAGACTGTAAACTCTCCTTCCAGACCCACATCAAACATCTCCAATCCAAAGTTAAGTCTAGAATTGGCTTCCTATTTTTCAACAAAGCATCCTTCACTCATGCTGCCAAACATACCCTTGTAAAACTGACCATCCTACCAATCCTCGCCTTCGGCTATGTCATTTACAAAATAGCCTCCAATACCCTACTCAACAAATTGGATGCAGTCTATCACAGTGCTATCCGTTTTGTCACCAAATCCCCATATACTACCCACCATTGCAACCTGCATGCTCTCGTTGGCTGGCCCTCGCTTCATACTCGTCGCCAAACCCACTGGCTCCAGGTCATCTACAAGACCCTGCTAGGTCAAGTCCCCCCTTATCTCAGCTCGCTGGTCACCATAGCATCACCCACCTGTAGCACGCGCTCCAGCAGGTATATCTCTGTGGTCACCCCCAAAACCAATTCTTCCTTTGGCCGCCTCTCCTTCCAGTTCTCTGCTGCCAATGACTGGAACGAACTACAAAAATATCTGAAACTGGAAACACATATCTCCCTCACTAGCATTAAGCACCAGCTGTTAGAGCAGCTCACAGATTACTGCACCTGTACATAGCCCATCTATAATTTAGCCCAAACAACTACCTCTTTCCCTACTGTATTTATTTTATTTTATTTTATTCATTTATTTTGCTCCTTTGCATCCCATTATTTGTATTTCTACTTTGCACATTCTTCCACTGCAAATCTACCATTCCAGAGTTTTACTTGCTATATTGTATTTACTTTGCCACCATTGCCTTTTTTGCCTTTACCTCCCTTATCTCACCTCATTTGCTCACATCGTATATATAGACTTGTTTCTACTGTATTATTGACTGTATGTTTGTTTTACTCCATGTGTAACTCTGTGTCGTTGTATGTGTCGAACTGCTTTGCTTTATCTGGGCCAGGTCGCAATTGTAAATGAGAACTTGTTCTCCACTTGCCTACCTGGTTAAATAAAGGTGAAATATATATATTTTTTAAATAAACATTTTAAGGGGTCCTTGTTACAGTGTAGTTACATGTAACAAGTATTGTGGTAAACTGATAGTTACACTGTAATAACCACATGTATTTGGTGGTAATTGCAGTCTGTAATTTCAGAGGTGTAGCAACAAATGCTTGTTACAAAATGGGCAAGTTTCCACTTAATTCACCAATTTTGTGTTTAGTTTGTTCAGGCTAATCCTATCAGTAATAACTGTCACAAGGTTGTAATCTTTTGTGGACAGATGCACTGGGTGTCCGAGATTAAAGGTTGGAGGATCAATAGGCTCTAATTACCTACCTGTGAATGCGCACTCTTCAAAATCTCCACTCACTGTTGTTGCTATCACTAGCCCACGAAGTCTAAAATCTGGGTTACCTTGGTTGAGTTTACAAAAACAGATCAGATATAGGACAACCACACTGACTGGGGTCAACCATACGGGTGTCATTCCAGATTTTAATTTGACGTATTTACGTACAATTCATGTGTACGTTTCCCATTATGGCAACCTGAAAGGGAAAAGGAAAGGGATACCTTGTCAAGTGAGAGGATAAACCCACATGTACAGCACAGAGTGCATGTACTATCTACATAAATGCAATGCAATTGCTAGGTTTTAAAACAGGATTATTTCAAATTAAGTGTATTTAAGTGTAATTAATGTGTACTTATATACTGTAGTACGTTACCCATCCTGACAACCTGGGCTTAATCTTAAAGCTTCTGGAAGCACCATCCAAGTGAGAAAATAAATAAACTAGTACACAAGAGTTCATGCAATATCTGCATAAGTACAATGTAATTACTAGGTGTTACACAGGATTTAGCTCGTTAAAATTAAGTGTATCTTGAAGTGTACTTACTTGTAATTGTGTACCTACAAAGTACGTTACACATTCAGAAAATCTAAAATCGTCAGCTTCTGAAAATAAATACAAACACACTAATACATCAGAGTACATATCTGTAATATCTGCATAAGTACAAGATTGTCGCTAGTTGTTACACAGCATTTAACTATTTAAAGTGAAGTGCAACTTTAAAGTTACCTATGAGTCATTTCTATATAATTTCTTATTACTCATTACCAAGTGAAAATACTTACAAATAAAAGATGAGCTTCTACTTTAGTCAACTTTATTACATGTTAAAAGACCTTCCATTTCTTACAAAATAATAAGGATTTGTATTGTTAGATTTTAAAAAAAGTGGATTAAACAAAGATATAGGCATAGGCCACTAGGTTCAGGGAAGATAAGACCATTGAGCCCAGCTAACGTTAGCTAGCTAGTTAGCTAGCGAGTAGCGACCATAGCATATTTTCCAGCTTTAGGTAGCTAGCTAGCAAGTCAAGGCTAGAAAACTAGCTAGCATGCTAGCTAATCAAAATGGAAAAGAAACAGATTCCATGGAACTGATCTGATCTGTAGATCAGTGGTCACCAACCGGTCGATCGCAATCAACTGGTCGATCTTCCAGATATTCCTAGTTTATCATCAAACATTTCTGTAGAAAAGCCCATTATAAAGGCTTGGGCTCTTTTTTTTATTTCTGTTGTGCTGTTGGCGGTAGGTGCACTTGATTCAGAAGCCCTGCGCACCGGGTAGGCCAAGTGTTCCCATTTTGAACCATTTAATTTGTCTGAAAAGACAAACTCCGTCTACCCGGCCGACTGGGAGATCTGTGGCTAAATTGAGTGTGCCTACTGCGCTGGCCAATCGGATAGCTTAAATCACCAGCTTCCATGACCCCGGCCACAGCAAAGTTTTATACTAGTCTACATGAGATTACAGAACTTTTAAAACCATGACCAGAAAGAGACTGTCATAGAATACAGCAAAGAGCTGCTGTTTTTATGTCACACCCTGACCATAGTTTGCTTTGTATGTTTCTATGTTTTGGTTGGTCAGGGTGTGATCTGAGTGGGCATTCTATGTTGGATGTCTTGTTTGTCTATTTCTATGTCTGGCCTGATATGGTTCTCAATCAGAGGCAGGTGTTAGTCATTGTCTCTGATTGGGAACCATATTTAGGTAGCCTGAGTTTCACTGTGTGTTTGTGGGTGATTGTTCCTGTCTCTGTGTTTTGCACCAGATAGGGCAGTTTTGAGTTTTCACATTTCTTGTTTTGTTAGTTATTTCATGTATAGTTGTCTTTATTAAAAGCATGAATAAACACCACGCTGCATTTTGGTCCGCCTCTCCTTCAGATGAAGAAAACCGTTACATTTTATGAGTGAGTTCATGCTTGCTTTATTCAGCACTGTTTTTATTCAACACTTTTACAAAACAAAAAACACTTCTCCCTACTTCCACATGTGTTGCAGCTACAATGAATGAGGAGCCAAGTGTATATATAGTTCTGAGTTTTTATTATTATTCGCAGCTTGTCGTGTCCATTTTAATATCAAGGAATATTTCACTTTCTCTGGTAGTAGGAACAACATGAATTAATGTATGAGGCAGATGTGGTGAGACTCGATTTTCGCCATCAGGTGGAACAAGGTATCCCCTCTCTCTGGTCAGCCTCACCGGAGGAAAGGATGGAGAGAGATGGGACCGTGAGAGGTGGACCCTCTGTTGCACTCCCCCCCCCCCCCCCCTCCCCCACTGAGAGTAATGCTCAAAACAACAGGGAACTCGGAAATCTCAGACTTCTGACTTCAGTGCGTTCAAGACAACTGGGAACTCCAACTCGGAATTCCATGTCGGAAATTGGGCATTCTAGAACTCAGACTTTCCGACCTGAAAATCACTGACGTCATGATTTGACCTCATTTTATTCGTCCCCGATTACCCAGTTGTCTTGAAAGCACCATGGCAGATGCAAGTACCATCAGTCCAGTAAAATAAAAAAGCTAATTATTTGCAAACTATTTCAATTTATGCTCAGCTGAGCCTCGCAAGTGCTCCACCAACTAATCTATTTTGCTATCAAAGCTCAATTTTAAATATAGAATTATTTATTTTTTAGATTTGAGAAGATAAATATTGCCAGGCATATAGCCAATATGCTGTGATACTGTATTAGGCCTACTTCACAAACCTTATTCCTACAGAACTGTTTTTATTAGGTTAATGATACATTTTTTGAAGTCATCCTTTATTTATTTGTTGGTAGATCTTGGCTTGCTTTTTGACTGCGAGTCAGAATAGGTTGGTGACGACTGCTGCAGATAGTAACTATTGTAGTTCGCTAGCCTAGTTGGTATCCCCAACAAAAGCGGTAGCTAACATTTACTAGCTAGCTAACTCCAGTTAGCTAGTTTGCTAACTCGTCCAGCAGAATGCATGTATCCAAAAAAGCTCAAACAAATTGCATGGAAAAGTACTCTCTGTCCTGTGTTGACGTTTCTGACTTACAACACGGTTTATTTCGCGGCATTCATTGATGTCAGAATTTTGCCCACTGACCTTCTCGATCTGGTCTTTGCCCACTGACCTTCTCGACCCGGTCTTTGCCCACTGTTACATGATGTCAGTGTCAACACGTGGGCACGTTCGAGTTTGTCGTTATTTTGATGGTGTTGCCCAGATGGGCAGATCTTGACATTACGCCTTAATTCCTGGGATAAATAAATAATTGCACCAATGCATCCCTTCCAAAAGTGAGAATGTTCCTCAACAGTGAAACCCTTGCAAGGTTACACGATGGAGTTAAGCGTTATAATGACCACTTTAAGTGCATTTATAAACCATTGTTAGGTTTACAATTTGGCAAGCACGAATGATACACACTATTAACCATAGCTGTTTATTTAATGTTTCTAAAAAAAATGGTTAAAGTAATTGACTCGTGGCCAGATGCTCTGTTAAATGATTTAACAATTGAAAGTGTATTTTTTTATGTGAACCATTTGTGAACCCATTTTTGCCATTGGGTGTGGGCATCAGACGCCAGATCTTTAATGCAGAGTTGTGTCAATGAGGTGGTCGGTTTTCAATTGGCTGACACTTATGTGGTTTGTTCAGGCTGAAATGTGGCATTATGTTAGACCCCTGCAATTGCAGACCGCATTTACATGTTATTACAGTGTAACTATGAATTATTACAATGAATTACAATACTTGTGGGTGTAATTACGTATGTAATTACACTGTAATAAGGACCCCGTAAAATGAAGTATTACTGAAAGTTGGCCATTTTAGAACTTGGGCCATGTCTACGGAAGCAGACACGTCAGATGGCCTCCAGGGACCTAACCTATAACCTGAACGTTGACCTTTCATAGGGATGAGCAGTCCTCCCCCTAGGTTACCCTCCCTATCTTTGAGTTTGCAGGTCCATTAAACCCAGACACCCATCAGGCAGTGTTCACATGTAAAGCTGAGGAGGAGAGAGATTTACACCGTTTCGCAGCTTGGAGGAGTCCCCATGGAAACCTGGCACTAAACGTTACCAGATGTCGGTCAAATGTGGTTCTTGTTGTGTTGTTTTGCTAATATGGTGTGTACAGGGGATAAGTTCTAAGCACAGAGCTTTGGGACAACCAAGGGAGGAAGTGTACATTTAACAAACCTTTTCATGAACTACCTACTACAATGTTCTGTCTGTGATACATGCCTATCTATAGGCGTTACCGTCAAATGCAGAATGAGAGAGATTTGGCTATGACTTACCACCCTTTCTATATGGAACAAAAATATAAACACAGCATGTAAAGTGTTGGTCCCATGTTTCACGAACTGAAATAAAAGATCCCTGAAATGTTCCATGCACACCAAAATATTATTTATCTAAAATGTTGTGCACAAATGTGTTTACATCCCTGTTAGTGAGTATTTATCCTTTGCCAAGACAATCCATCCACCTAACAGGTGTAGCATATCAAGAAACTGATTAAACAGCATGAGCGTTACAGAGGTGCACCTTGTGCTGGGGACAATAAAAAGCCACTCTAAAATGTGTAGTTTTGTCACACAACGCCACAGATGTCTCAAGTTTTGAGGGAGCGTGTAATTGGTATGCTGACAGCAGGAATGTCCACCAGAGCTGTTGCCAGAGAATTTAATGTTAATTTCTCTAACGTAAGCAGACTCCAACGTAATTTTAGAGAATTTGGCGGTGCATCCAACCGGCCTTACAAGCGCAGACCACGTGTAACCACTCCACCCCAGGACCTCCACATCTGGCTTCTTCACCTGTTGGATTGTATTTCTGTGTGTAATAAAGCCCTTTTGTGGGGAAAAAATATATTCTGATTGGCTGGGCCTGGCTCCCAAGTGGGTAGGCCTATGCCCTCCCAGGTCCACCCATCCCAGGTCCACCCATGGCTGCGCCCCTGCCCAGCCATGTGAAATCCATAGATTGTGGCCTAATTCATTTATTTCCATTGACTGATTTCCTTATATGAACTGTAACTCAGTAAAATCTTTGAACTTGTTGCATGGCTATTTTTGTTCAGTGCATGTCGTTTGGACTCTATTAACATAATAATGCCATGCCTTGTAACAGCAATGTATCTGATGTTGCCAACCAAGGTTTGATGTGAGACACAGCATGACAGGTATTTCTCTCATTCCCACAACCGCTCAGTGAGGGTGCTAGCAATGGCATTTCAAATAAAACGTTCTGTTGTCTCCTGGCTAGCTGCCAACCTAAACGTAGCTGCAGGGAGCAAGCTGATCCCAGAGAGCCTCCTACTCAGCACATGCCAGAGGCCGTGATGAAGAACAAGGACGGGATGGGGGCGGTCTGTCTGAGAAGCCCATCGAAGGGTTAGGAGTTAGGACATACTGCCAAGAGTCTGGCGCTAGCCCCGTCCCACTGACCCACAGGCCCGTCTTGTACAGGATACGCTGGATCAAAAGGTGGTTAACCCCTCGACACATTGCGATTTCTAGGATTTTGCTGGGATTTCCCTTCCCTTTGTGTGACACGTTATTAAGAGGAAGCACTGCATGTTAACTATTCTTCAAGCTAGCAAGTTCATTGAGAACTTGTCCCCCAATAGGGTGTCATTTAAATTGAGGATTCAGAAAGAGGATGGTGCTGGCTTTTATGCTACTTTCCAATGTTGACAATAGACAATGGCAGGACATGAATGAGTAGGGAGGAAGATGGATTAATCATTCAAGAATAATCATTATGTTTTCATAGAGGAGCATTTATCATTTAAATAAACAGCACAGCAGTGGTCATGAGAAGTTGTCCCTAAAGTCCAGCTTTGACTACAATGATCTTGAAGGATTGGGTTCAGTATGCTTTACCGTGATCAAACTGGGACCACCATGGTCATTTCTAGTCAGCTGTAGGAATCCTTCCTTCTCCCAATTCCCTCCCTCTCTTAATCTCTCTTTACTTAACTTGGAAACATTTGACTACCCCGACCGTTCTTTCCTGCCTTGGAAATCAGGCCATGGGGGAATACGATACACCTACACACAGACCAGAGGTAGACTTACCCATTCTCTCAAAACGGTGACACAGGTAAAGCATACATTAAAGCTCTGTGTGCATCTGTGCACATTACGCTTAAATATGATCCAGTATGTTAAATGTTATATTTCAGTGTTTAGAAGACCCTTTGTTGTCATCTGCATGAACCTTGAATGGTTCCCCTTTATATGTAGAAATCTGACCCTTGACTTGACTCGAGCTCCAGATACAGTATTTGTTTGAAACATCAACCCAGTCGCCCTTCATTTCCTAGCTCCCTGCTGGACAGCGCTGTGAGAGGTCGGGCAGGGTCACAGTGTTGTTTGAGGACAATCTGTCAAACACAAGAAACCAGATTTCTCAAATGTCATCCCGAAATCTCTCTCTCTCTCCCCCCAAAAAAACAGTTCCCTGTTGATTTGAGCTCAAATAAAACATTTTATGATTGATGTGGTAGCTGTGTCCCCCTTTGTAACATACCTGCATGCTGTGATGGGATTTGAATTGGCAGGCAAAATTTTTTTGTAAATGATATGTAAAAGTATTTCTCCTTACATCGAAATAGGCCTATTGTCTCTCTACTACTTTTCAGCAACGTGCTGCAAATGTGTTCCGTGCCAGTTTGTCTGAGTAAAAGTTCAGTTCAAACGCTTCTACTGTGGCATCATTATACAACTGAACCCGCTAGAACTGCTAACTCACTCAGTGGTTTGGGAGATTAATTTACCGTCAACACGGGGATGAGGTTGGGAAGGTGACACTTCACTCCACATGCCACGGTATCATTTGTGGTCACTAGAGGCAGGGAGAAGACGAGAGAGAAAGATGGCAGACGAGAGACAAGCGTGTAAAAACCCTTTGGCGCGTTATAAAGTCCAAATGCGCCATGGTGAAACCTTTTGGAATATTTCTGGAGCAAAATATGTATATTGGGTGCATATTTTCCCCTTCTGGTAAATGGGGAAACAGCGCCACTGTTCACCCCAGCGACTTGGTCATTGTTTATGTTTTGTTGATGAAACGGGAGGAGAGGAAAATCCAGAATCGTGGTAAAACAAAAAGTTTCAGTACAAATTCTGCTGTTCCATCGTGCAATGATGTCCAAGGGGGAAAAAAACTGTTTGGTGTTTGAAATAGCTCCTTGGTTGTTGTAATATCGCAAAATGGACGTGGCCGTTTCACCAACTGTGGATTTCAGCTTTGAGGCCTCTTTCTGATGACCTTTCCCCAAAGGCATTTTCCAAGAAGCAGTGCACCTGTTACTCTCCTTCACAGGCCTTCTCTAACCTCACCTTACAGTCCTGACTACTAATACCTCCGCCGATGTTGTGTTTCATGATGTCCAGGATGCTGAGCAGCAGGCCCTCTCGTGAATGGTGAAAAATGCTATATCACAAAGGAAACTGTGGGCGACTCTGGTTTACAGGATGTTGTTAACGGCATTCGTTAACCTTGAGAGTTTTCACACACAGACACACACCAAGTAAAGTCAAAACTCCAGACGTGCAGCTTGCCCAACAGGGACATGTTCTAATTCTTTATTTTAGAACAAATGACAGACATTACACCAAATGTTGGCCATGACTGGTTTTACTAATCATTTTTTCTTTACCATAACATAACGAAAGCATGGAAGAGGAAGTGACATGGCTATGGGTCCGACCTCTACCCATGATCCTTTGCAGCAGTTAATTGGACCGTGGGTGCCGAGTGTGTGATGTAAGGGGAAATACTGATTGTTTACACAGCGCTGCTTGGTAGGTGCTGTACTGCCCTGTCGCTGCCTTCTAATGGAGAGAGGATTGTAAGTTCCAGCTCTCAACAGGCAGGCTGCACTACTGAGAGCATTCTTTCCCCATTACATCACGTAGGCCTCATCATCTACAGGAGACATTTCCTGGGCTTTTTTGTTGTTGCTTTAGTTCCATTAAAAGCCTGTAGCTCTTCACACAAGTTGTATTTAAGTGTTGTACACAAGGTACACACATCTTGATATATCTACAACATTAAAGAGAATGATAAATTCTATATTTAATATTCCTTAAAAACAATAGTTTTTTTTTCTCTATAACCGCTGTAGCAATCTCTCCAACACATTCTGTTCCTCTCCTTTCCCTGTACTCCCTCTCTAAATATATCCTCTTTAATCCACTTCTCTTTCACTCTCTCCTTTTCTCTTTATTTCACCCGTTCTCTTTCCTCAGTTCCTCCCGGTGTCTGTGCAGAACTGAACCAGAGGACCAGAGACCCAGATAGAAGACAGGGAGTTAATGTCGTCTCCAGACAGGCAGCTGAGCTCAATCTCTGACTCATTTTCCCATACTGGAACGCTGTACGATGGGGGGAAGGGTAAACCTAATCGCTGCTCCAAGAGCTGTTTTTCCAAGGCTGCGCAGGTCTGGACAGTATTTCCAGCCAAGCTGGAGAAAAAGGCCTCTAGACTGACTGCAGTGATATTCAATCAAGAATCCCTTTAGATAAAATAAGGCTAGAATAATTATCTAACAGCTGGTTTCCCAATGTATTATTTTCTAGGGAACACGCCGTGATGCATGCTATAGGTGCATTAACATTCAGTGTGTGTGCAGTCATAATCTGTTGCTAAACCATGGATGTCCCCTTAGGCCCATTCTAGTTTATTTAAAAGGTAATTAAATCAACTCCTAGTTCAGACAATCACAGTCTGAGGTCACAAAACATACTTTCCCCTTTAATGCTGAAAAGACACCAAAATTAGCAATATAATTTAAAAAATCCGGGGAATATTTATGGGACATTTATTCAAATATCAACATTTTTCAAAGAATGCTAGGCTACTGTAGCTTTGCTAGGTGGTTTCTGTCAGTTGGCTTACCGTTTAAGTGTTTACCAGTCGTCCCAATGTCAGTGTATCTTCAGAAATTCCAGGTGTGATATATATGCAATTGTGTTGGTGTCCGTTATAGTTAGCTACACAGTAAATCAAGGAGAGTTGAAATCACAGAGTAAAACAAACAAAATTGACTCTACTGGAGTTATCTTAACCCTCGACAGAGTTATACGCTCCCGGAGTTAGTGTTGATAACTGGAGTTGATTTGAGACTGAGTACTTTTAACTCCATTAAGAGCAACCAGAGACAGGGAGTTAAAACTATGGAGTAACCACAAATGTCTCCTACTTCCCAGCATGCACTGTTGAAGGTTGATTTTTTTTAAATTGTTTGTTTCAATATCTGTTTTCGCATGTACATTGATTCATTTTGATCTTGTACTACACAATTATATGTAACATACATTTTCCAAAACTAATCTCATCTGTAAATAGTTGGATTTATGGTAACCATTACTGAGAAGGCTGTTCCAGGTTACATGATGTAGATGATGTAGTCTCAAAAGATGGTACCCTCCTCCTTACTCTGACATGCATTCTGAATGTACATTGTGGATGTAAAATTGCTGGACATCCTCCCTCTTAAATGACACATTATGTAAATTAGACTTTACACTCCCATCTCAAATGAGACCATACAAACCCCAAAATAGTCTCCATAGGAGTTGAATTAACTAGTGTAATTATATTGTGAAAGTAAATATGACTCTAAACGGTTTTAAAAAGGTAGTTCTTTTCAGTGAATACTGTACAGAGTGAGTAGGGCTTTCTCAAGACCAGGAAAACACATGAATTCAATTTGGAAATATATCTCCACATTGTCAATTTCATCATCTGTTTTCACTTTTGTTATTCAGCCAGGAATGTTCCATTACACACCCCTCTCTTTGGCCGACCCCCATTGAACAATGTGCAATGGTCTAACCAAGTTCTGGACTGTCTGTCATAGAGCATGTGGGGAGAACAATGGCTCCACTGAAAATTCAGATGTTTCTACTAGTGAGAAAATACCACTATATATGTTGCCTCTGTGGCATCAGTAAGAGTGAAAAGGAAAGGATTGAATATTGAATGGAGATAGCAATGTCTCCCCCTCAGGTCAGAGTACTTACCAGAGTATTTACCACTAAGAAAATGCCAAAGTATTTACCCCTAAGGAATCTATATAGCATGTATTGTTATGTCTTGAAAAGGCAGTGGACCCATAGAGATCCTTTAACTATGAGTGTTCTCATTCTTCATTTTATGAGTGGACCACTCTCTTTCATCCAGAGCGAATTACGTTTCCTGTAGGGTGTTTCCTTCTGGTCTGAACCAAAATGGCTGCCACAGTGATGTGGTTTCACAGATGATCAAAGTGGGAAGCTTACACAGGCAGGAAGCAATGGTGAGGTCACCGCATCTGGCCCAGTAAGAAAGCCTAGCACTATTTCTGTTTTTCATCCGTGGGGGTCCACGTCAGCCGTGACTAGCCACCCTGGAGGCAGAATCTACTGCGGGAGCACACTCATAGCTATCCCATGAAGCACCCTGTTCTTGAATTAGAGTCAAGCAAAAGGTAGTGCTTGGATCTAAAAGGCATAATCAGATAGTAGAAAAATATACACTTCTTTGGGCGCTTGGACTCAGAAACCCATGTTGGCATCTTCCAACTGCAAAGTGATATCAGTGCTTTAGAAGTGAAAGAGTCATGTATATATAAAAATAAAGTGTTATATTATGTGACAGAAGTCTGTCTTGCCTACTACTTACTTAAACTGCATACTGTGTACTAATCGTACGGCATACTGTTTAGAATATACTGTTTAGTAAAAACAAACGCGGCAAGCAACAAATATCAGCATACTAGGCTCCTCCTACTGAGAATTATGTTGATTCCAGCCATTCGTTCATTTTGGTACAGCTGCGTCCCCTCGGCTGATTATCAGCTGTTGTCAAACACGCGTGAGTCTTGAAAGACGATTCTCTTCTTCCATAGTGTGCAGCGAATTCTCCTAGATGAAAAGCCGAATGAGTACGACATCCTGGCATTTATAGCATGCATACACCATTTTTTTTCAAAATGTCACGTAATATAAAACGTTTTTTTCTCATACCCAAAATGCCTACTATTTATAACGCAGATACGGGTATTCGGACCGTGGATCTGAAAAAGTCATAGAAAAGAACAAAAGAAAGAAGGAAAGAGCCTGCCCTAGGTTTCAATGGCAGCCTGCCTATGCTAATGTGAGAGTCTTAGGCCCGGCATACAGATGATCGGTAAATTGGTGTCCATGCCGACTCCGCTCCACGTTGCTATACTGTAGCTGACAATGATGTAATTCCACCCTGTAATTGAACCCCTCCCATGCTCGGGTTCGTCCTCGCTCTCATTTAGTAAAAACACTGCTTTTGGTGCTCTCTATCTCCCTCTTCTTTGGTGTATTTGCCCTTCCCTCTGGGCAAAAACTGGTTGAATCAACGTTGTTTCCACGTTATTTCAACAACAACAAAAATCAATGTGATGACCTGTTTTTTCTAAATGAGAGAGAGGAAAACTGATTGGATTTTTAAAAAGTACTTAATGTTTACACATTTTGTCATTTCATTCACCCAACTTTGAACCTAAATCCAATGACATGGTGACATTTGTTGTTGATTCCACATTGAATTCAGGTTAGTTGACAAATCAAGCAAATGTAAATCAAAACAAGATGTTGAACTGACGTCTGTGCCCAGTGGGCTCTCTCTCTCGCCCATTCCCTCTTTGGCATGGCCTACTATACCTGTGGCCTCTCTCTCACACACACACACACACACACACACACACACACACACACACACACACACACACACACACACACACACACACACACACAGCCTGGTGCCAGACACCAGTCCTCAGGCCCTGTCTGTGTTTATGTTGGGTTTGAGAGAAACAGCCCGTCTGGGTGTGTGGCACTGGCTGTATGCGGCAGGTGTGCCACACACTGTCAAGTGTTTGTAGGGCGAGTGATGTTTACTCACACTCATCTGAGGTCAGAGGATTAAGAGCCATGCCAATTAGGTTAAGACGCTTATAATAGATCTGAGACCAGATGATCATCACTTTAACATTTCTCAATGGAAGCTTAGTGTGGCCAACCACACTCTATCCCTGGGTTTCTCTCTGGAGGGAACAGAGAAGTAAACTGACATTAAATAAAAAACATATATTACAAAAATATATTTTAAAAAAGCTACTGTCAAATGTCACTTTTTTATTCATGAAACAAAATTTCAAATCTAGTTCCTGGATTGACTGAATCAACATGGAATTGACTCCAACCCTGAAACGAACAACTCTAGCATCTACAGACACGTCATCAAATTGCTCCATGTCGATGTGGCTATCCCTGGTTTTGGCTTCATATTCTCCCTCTCCGTGCTACTCCAGTGTCTTCCCTGACCAGCAAAAACAAAGGCAGAAAAGTACACACAGAAATTATTCAGTTTGGGAATGTTGAAAACCCACTGTGTGGGGACAAAAGTAGTTCGTAAGCTACAGAGCTAAAGCTTACCTTACTTTCAACCGTAAACCATGAGAGTTCTACAGTTCCCTGCTAACGAATGACTGACAAATCACTGTACCGTGGTAAAACATATCCAATGTTTTCAGGAAATGCAGTTAACTTGGGGGGTAGCTCAAGCAGGACTCACACCCACAACCCTGCATCAGAGAGAGAGCAAGAGCTCACAGAGGTCAATGAGCACCTAGCGCTGTGGTGTGAATGGTGCTGGTGACATGGTTGTTCACACCTCAGCCGTGTGTAGACAGACACTGCTGCCCATAGTCACAGACCTGCCTGCTAATGGCATTGGAAGCCAGGATTTAATGCTCTACTTATAGAAGGTTAAGTTGCTTTTTCCCCCTCAGTGTTTGGTCTAAGCACATCTATACCTGCAGTTATACATTTTTCTTCAAATCATCTTAACGCAATTCTCTCTGTTAGGACTATGACATTTTTTATGCTTTTTTTTCTGTCCATTATTTATTTTGGTGCTTTTCATGTCTCCTGAATATAGCCTTACATAGACCCCTAATGTCTGAGTTGAGCTGCCTAAGCTGTGTTAGAGCCAACCTGAGGTGTCTTTTATAAAACTAAGCAACGGGGAATGCTTTCGGTAATGAGCAAGGACGTAGTTGACCATCAGTTCAGCCAACTGCCTCATCCCCGTATTGTTATTTATTTTTTGCTCCTTTGTACCCCAGTATCTCTACTTGCACATTCGTCTTCTGCACATCTATCACTCCATTGTTCAATTGCTAAATTGTCATTATTTCGCCACTATGGCCTATTTATTGCCTTACCTCCCTAATCTTACTACATTTGCACACACTGTACATAGACTATTCTATTGTGTTATCGATTGTACGTTTGTTTATCCCATGTGTAACTCTGTGTTGTTTGTGTAGCACTGCTTGGCTTTGTCTAGGCCGGGTCGCAGTTGTAAATGAGAACTTGTTCTCAACTGGCCTACCTGGTTAAATAAAAGGTGAAATAAAATAAAAATGAATTTGGTAACTGAGTGGCGCCGAGTCAACTCGGAGTTGCAATAGGACAAGCCCAAGGTTAATGACAGGGTAAGGAAGCTGTAAAGATGTTGTACATGACCTTATGTCCCATTCAGGTCATCCAGTTCCATTTACCATGGCAACCAATGCAAGAATACTTTCTGGACATTTTGTTTGTCAACATAATGACGTCATTGAACAAATTAAGACTCAAGACACCCTTTCACCCTTTCTCTCTCTCCTTCATCCCGGTCCGAGTGTGTCTGCAACATTGGGAAAGACAGTGGCAGGTTACCTGTAATTGGAGCAGATTATTTTTAACTCCCAAATTGAAGTGGTGCGATTTTGGCCCCGTTCTCCCCCCCGGCCTATAATTTGTCTGGAACGCGAGGACCAATCAAAGAGGATCCACTACCGCCGCTGCGCCTGGCGGGGATTTAAAAAAAACAACAGACGGTCTGTGAAGGGAAAGAGGAGAGAGGGTATCATCTCCACATTAACAAACCTTTCTGTCTCATCTCATCCCACTGGGGCACGACCTGGTTTCCTCAAAGTTGTCGCCATGTCACTTCAACAAACACTTGATTACATTGTAACCCCATGAGCGCAGAAATAGGATTCTACGCTCGTGTGTTGTCATATTAGCCAAGTCTCCGGTGTCTCACTCTGGCCTCCCTGCTCATCTATACTACCAGTAGGTCTCCTCATAACACCCCTGTCACTACATATATAAACAGCCCATAGCTCAAAACACATACTGTCGCCTCAGTCTCCATAGCCCCAAGCAAGTGTCTCTCTGCACAATTCTGTGCCCTTAGATATCATCCACCCACGCCTCTAAATATACAGTAGCTCACTAGCACATCTGTGTAGTCTGAAAGGATGATTATTACTAGGTAAGGCTTCCCATCACCTAGCTATATATGACAAGTTAAATATAGACAATACAGCAGCGGTCCCTCCTGCGCCGTCTTTCCAGTAGTACCAGTGAACCTTATGGAATAGTATGCCTGTCTAGCGGGGTGCCTGCCTGCGAGTTTAGACCTGCACACAAAACAGCCATGGACTGAATTCTCAGCAGCTGGCTGGGGGAGGGGGCGGGGGCTCTGCTCTACCTCTACCTCACCTGACCATCCACGTCAGCTACTGACGGAACAAGGGATTTGATTCGATTCAGTGCTCGCGGCCCACGAGGCCATATGCGACGCGGCAGAAAATGGTCAGTGCCGAGACGGGGACCTTTCCAAAGAATCGTATTGGCTACATTGGGGTGTAAAACCAAAATCTACTTGGACAAGTTGAAAATAGTCAGCCGAAATTAGGCTGTAGGAGACAACGTTATGCCTTGGATACCGATTTGAAAAATCCTGTGTCTAGCATGTGTAGGAGTGCTACTCCAAATGTAGGACTTGTACCTTACAGCCCGGTAGTGGTTCACTGTGCTTTGTGGAGTAGCGTAGAGTCCTGACACAGTAAAAAAAGTGGCGTCTGGTAGTAGCCTAATCGCAGCCAGAACACCTGCTGTGAAACAGAAGCCCTGGTTGGAAGCAGGCGCCGAATGACTGCGCCTCTCCTGCCCCTTACCTCTTAACAGAGGCTTGTGAAGTGTGTCTCACAGCTAGTATCTGCTGCCTTCCTTGCCCCGGAGGTGCGCGCACACACACACTCACACACCTAAGCATATAATCAAATACTCATGGAAAAAACACACACTTATGCACGCATGCAGACTCAGAAACGAGAACATTCACACAAAACATGAATTGCCGCCAGTGAAACGATACATTGGTAAACTATCGCATGAAGCCATTGCGCCATGACGTTCAGACTTGTGAGATGGCTAAGCATCGGCTAAATGGACGTTTGAACATTAACCTCTGCAAGTCATACCCCGGTGCATCACTTTCACAAGTCCCTCACTTATTTCTCTGGGCACACTTCTGATGGCGTCACCTTGGTCAAATATCCCACTTCTGACACCAAGAAGGGAAATGGCGAGTGAGACAGTTTCAGATGTTTTGCCTCTTGTGAGGTTGCTAAGCATTTCAGTAATGGTTCCTATAAAACACACCCATATCTATGGGCAGACGGGCACTGAAAAGGCGAAGATGGAAAATCATTACTTGTGATGAATCGGCATGAACACTCTATAGGTATAAAAGGCCTGATTGCTACCTTTCAACTAGTTTTATTTCACCTTGGAAATAACAGGGATCCTGCCAACCAATGCTGTACATTTTCCCTTCTATGGATTCTGTTCTCAATCTAGACGAGGGCTCATGAGAGGCAACGTAACTCAATTACAAAGGGCATGAGCAGAGAACATAAGAGCCTGCGCTGGACTAACGATGCAGGGTCATTACTGGGGTACGAAGGAAGCTCTAAGTGACGCCACACGCTAACTGTAACTATGCAGGCCCCCAATGTGATGAGGTGGCTGCACAGTGCCTGTTCTAAATTCACACTTTCCTTACAGGGCTGAGTAAAGGAAATAATTCAGGTTCAAATATCTGCTAAAAAGCTCCAACAAGTGACACTTGAGGGTGTTCTTTTTGAGCAGCTGGGATTTCTGCTAAATTGGGGACAACTTAATGAGGAGGAATATACTGTATACAATTAGTATTTAGGGAGGGTACTAAAAAGGCTAAATGACAGGATATCTATTAAACCTTACAGATATTTTGTTGTATAAATAGACTCTAATCTGTGAAGAAACATGTACTGTATCAGTTGAAATGGATGCCTATTTCAACATTGTGCTTTGTATCCAAAACCTTCAGAAAAATGCTCCAATGTACAGGACACCACTTCCTGGTACGAAAATCATTATGAGTAGCATGAGTGAGGTTATGCAAAAACAAACAGACAAACATACACATATATATACAATACAGTACATATATATATATACACATACATACATACACACACACTTAATAGATTGCTTTAAATACTCATAAATGTTCAAAACAAGCTGTTCAGTTACTTACTACTCTGCCCCTCAGTGACTGCCAGCAGCAGCAGCTCCGCAGGCGCATAGGCCGCGCAAAAAAAAATGTTTTGATTGTTTTTCCAGCTATTTGCTATGAGGGGGAACTGCCCCAATGAAATCACAGGATTTCGTAGTAAATAATAACAGCACAAAGTAAATGGATCGTCATGGGGGCGCTCAAATGTGAGTCCCGTCAGAACTTCTGGGTCTTCTCTCCCTCCCAATAAGTCTCTCGAGCCAAACGACTTACTTCCGATTTTGAGACGAGATCTGCTCTATCAGGTACAGATGGCGCTAAATTAAAAAGTAAATTGTAATTAACTTGAAATAAATAATCATAACAGTCATGGGAGCCTGGAAACCTGATGAACTGGACATCTACATTGAACAAGAGTCGAAGGGCAGAAGGATACACTAGCTCGATCCTTCTCATCGCAGATCTGGTAGGACAAGAAGCATGACGGTGGCTGGCCAATTTTATTATTCATCAGGTTCTACTGTGGGTGACAGGTCGACATGCTGTGTGGACTAAAACAGCATACAACCGGGCCTATCACAAAGCATGATCAAATGAATTAGCGTGCTAGAGTCATTTTGAGAAAAATGTGTCAAGTCTTTGGGGTCAAATGAACCAGTTATCTACCTTTGATAAGCAGCTAGCTGGTAGCTTACTAGCTGCTTTAACTTACCACGCCAATTTGAAGTCTTTCTAAAGTAATATCTGATTAACCCGAAAATATGAAGTTATGTCAGAGCGAAAGTTAACTGGATAGCGCATCATGCTTTTTAACATGATGTTTGCAGTTAAGGATAATGTGCTTTTACTTATTGCATCAAAATGCTTGTTGCGTTCTCCCTGGTGCGCTCGTTAGTTTGTGAGTTGGCTGCTTGTTCTAATTAGTATAGTCTAATCTTTTTTAGATTCAATTTTAAAAAATGTATCACCCCTTTTTCTCCCCTAATTTCATGATATCCAGATTGGTAGTTAGTCTTGCCTCATCGCTGCAACTCCCATACGGATTCGGGAGAGACAAAGGTCAAGAGCTGTGCGTCCTCAGAAACACAACCCAACCAAGCCGCACTGCTTCTTGACACAATGCCCACTTAACCCGGAAGCCAGCCGCACCAATAGTCTAATCTTTTTTAGCAAGTGGCATTTTGTGCAGCATTCATTCAGTTTTTGACATGCAAAAGTAAAATACAGTTGAAGTCAGAAGTTTACATACACCTTAGCAAAGTACATTTAAACTCAGTTTTTCACTATTCTTGACATTTAATCCAAGTAAAAATTCCCTGTCTTAGGTCAGTTAGGATCATTATTTTATTTTAAGAATGTGAAATGTAAGAATAATAGTGGAGAGAATGATTTATTTCAGCTTTTATTTCTTTCATCACATTCCCAGTGTGTCGGAAGTTTACATTCACTCAATTAGTATTTGGTAGCATTGCCTTTAAATTGTTTAACTTGGGTCAAACATTTCGGGTAGCCTTCCACAAGCTTCCCACAATAAGTTGGGCGACTTTTGGCCCATTCCTCCTGATAGAGCTGGTGTAACTGAGTCAGGTTTGTAGGCCTCCTTGCTCGCACATGCTTTTTCAGTTCTGCCCACAAATGTTCTATAGGATTGAGGTCAGGGCTATGTGATTGATGGCCACTCCAATACCTTGACTTTGTGGTCCTTAAGCCATTTTGCCACAACTTTGGATGTATGCTTGGGGTCATTGTCCATTTGGAAGACCCATTTACGACCAAGCTTTAACTTCCTGACTGATGTCTTGAGATGTTGCTTCAATATATCCACATACTTTTCCTACCTCATGATGCCATCTATTTTGTGAAGTGCACCAGTCCCTCCTGCAGCAAAGCACCCCCACAACATGATGCTGCTATCCCCGTGCTTCACGGTTGGGATGGTGTTCTTCGGCTTGCAAGCCTCCCCCTTTTTCCTCCAAACATAACGATGGTCATTATGGCCAAACAGTTATATTTTTGTTTCATCAGAACAGAGGACATTTCTCCAAAAAGCACGATCTCTGTCCCCATGTGCAGTTGCAAAATGTAGTCTGGCTTTTTTTATGGCAGTTTTGGAGCAGTGGCTTCTTCCTTGCTGAGTGGCCATTCAGGTTATGTCGATATAGGACTCGTTTTACTGTGGATATAGATACCTTTGTACCCGTTTCCTCCAGCATCTTCACATGGTCCTGTGCTGTTGTTCTGGGATTGATTTGCACTTTTCGCACAAAAGTACGTTCATCTCTAGGAGACAGAACGTGTCTCCTCTCTGAGCGGTATGACGGCTGCGTGGTCCCATGGTGTTTATACTTGCGTTGTGTTTTACAGATGAACGTGGTACCTTCGGGCATTTGGAAATTACTCCCAAGGATGAACCAGACTTGTGGAGGTCTACCATTTATTTTCTGAGGTCTTGGCTGATTTCTTTTGATTTTCCCATTATGTTAAGCAAAGAGACACTGAGTTTTAAGGTAGGCCTTGAAATACATCCACAGGTACACCTACAATTGACTCAAATTATGTAAATTATCCTATCAGAAGCTTCTAAAGCCATGACACAATTTTCTGGAATTTTCCAAGCTGTTTAAAAGGCACAGTCAACTTAGTGTATGTAAAGTTCTGACCCACTGGAATTGTGATACAGTGAATTACAAGTGAAATAATCTGTCTGTAAACAATTGTTGGAAAAATGACTTGTGTCATGCACAAAGTAGATGACCTAACCGACTTGCCAAAACTATAGTTTGTTAACAAGAAATTAGTGGAGTGGTTGAAAAACGAGTTTTAATGACTCCAACCTAAGTGTATGTAAACTTCCAACTGTATTTATGCTGTTGTAAATTGCACAGATCACTTTATCTTCTCAAACAAACCCTTGGTAGTTCAAACACTTGGTATTATATTCCTGTCCTGCTGCTTTGTTGAGAACTCCAACCACCCCGCAACCCGGATATTCAGCCAATCAGAGGCCGCCACTGCTCTGATGACACCTTTCATGTGGTTACTTGCCATCTTCTGAGATGAGCAACTATTCCTCATTGGGTAATTCCAGGTTCACGTTACTGTACAGGTGTGTTTCATTTTTAAACATGAGACAGTCAGTAGAAACGTCCATGTAGCCATTGACGTGGAGCTTGAACCCCTCTGCAGACGCAAAGAAAATAAATCTTAGGTAACCGCGCTCCTCAAACAGACACAGAATGCCCAATTTACTGGTGCCCTGGTTCCTGTCTTGCAGATGTTCGTAAACCACATGTTGTGTGTTTAAATATATGATTATTAGCCCCCCAGTAATGCGTTTTTTTTTCACCCACCTCCTCCCCACTGACATCCACTCGCTGCTTTTGGCAAACACATGGCTCCTGCAAGACTTCAAACGGCAAGGCTTCCGTTCATAAAAACGACATGCTTTAAAGAGAGAGGCACCTTTAGGGTTGTGGGTCGTGAGGGAAAAGCTGCATCGGTGTATTCATTAAAGGCCTCTTATGGAGGTAATGAAAAAGCAACAGTCATCTTTTCATCACTTGCTGTGCTGGCTTGCTCTGTTCTGCAAGTCTTTGGTCTCCCTAGTGGAAAATGGTACATAATAAATAATAACCATCAAATCATTTTCTTTACCTCAAGCTGCTCTGAAGTGCAAGGTAGACCAAACGGAACATCAAGCTACATCGGTGTGTTTTATGGTAGCAAGGAGCTGCTGTACACTTACACAGTGCAGTCAACTCCTGATAAGTAAAGATAAACCTTGTGCCTAAACTCTAGCCCCAGCCATGCTAATATTCTTGATATACCTGTAGCCTCTGTTGCTTCATTGAAATGTGTTCGCTTACATACTTGCTCAGTCAAGTCTTTCATGAGTAAGACAAAAGTACTACAATAAAGGAGGCACTTGATCATCTTTCTACTGTGCACTTGATCATCTTTCTATTGTACTATATACATGTACTTAAAAATTATATTTAGATGAATTTGGCTCTAAAACCTTGTGCTGACCAAGAATAAGTCTGAGCGATATAAAGGAGTCGACCACCTAGGTCTGAACAAACATGCGTCTTCAACTTTGGGGTAAATGGCAAGCTATAGAAGGGTGTGTGTGTGTGTGTGTGTGTGTGTGTGTGTGTGTGTCTGTGTCTGTGTCTGTGCGCACATATGGCAGTTGGCAAACTAAACCCCTAAATGTTACTAGTAGCTTGGCATAACCAACCCTGCTCTTATGGTTTGTCCTTAGAGGCCCCAAATGTAATAATCTGTCCTTCTTTAAAACCCTTTCCTGCAGTGAAATGACCTAGTGGCCTCATTGGTGGAATGATCATATTTTTCATATTTTAATTTAAATTAATAAACATTATCAAAAAGACTACCAAGAACGACGCCAAGAAACACCTGTTTAGCCCACTACAGTAAAAGGTTAACAATGTGTGTAAATCAAACATCCCATTGCCCTTTGTTTCTTTCTGTTGTAAAAACAATGATAGTATTTTTCCCCAATTAAGACTAATGTTAATTTTATGTGCTTCTCTGGCACTCAACTGCATCCAGTCTCACAACTTTTCCATTATCTTGTGTCCAACTTAACTCAAGAGCCTGACGTCTGCTATCGCTATGGGGGGCTATTGTCTCGTGTCAACTGCGGGAGGAGTAGTAACCTTTCTGCGCTGCGGTCTGCAGAAGAAATATACACCGTGACAGTTCATCCTCTCCCTCTTTCCATCTCTCTAAGAGTCTGAGCCGACCCAGTGGGACTCCACCCTTCTTAACCACCAGTTTGAACTGTACAAGACACTGACCGCAGAACAGTAGATTACAAAGAGTCCTGTCAGGCTAGCCGGACCAGTAAATTAATGTTTCTATTTCAGACGCTGTTTGCCCTTTGGCCAATGCAAGGCACCAGCGGTTCTCTCAGGATAGCTGAACCTCTAACAAATGGAGATGGGTAAGAGTAGGTGACTAACTGGTGCGTGACTTTGTGGTACTGCAGTAATACATTTAGTTTGTAATCCATTTAGCATATACAACATTTTGCATACTTTCAGCCATTTTAAGTGAAAAATAAAGGTATTTGACCACTTGTGGCCTTCACTGCACTTTACATAAACTCACGAAAGAATGAATGTGTTAGAAATGACAAATTCGAGTGAGAAATGCAGTACAACCCTTTGAATTCCACAGGCTCCTTGAGAGTAATGAAGCCATTGAAATGAAAAGCAACAAAGACAACAATCATATATAGGACAGAAAGGTTCAACTGGTTCTGCAGTGTCTCCTCCTTTCTTCAGAACTTCAATTCCTCCCTGATCCTGTGTTTCCATTCCAGGAAAGCTCCCGGTCAGTCTGCTGGCAGGGCCACGCTCAACAAGAGAAAGTTTCTCTGCTCCGTCTGGCTTCAACCAGCACATTGATCAACACTCACATACAGTGCATTCTGAAAGAATTCAGACCCCTTGACTTTTTCCACATTTTGTTACGTTACAGCTTTATTCTAAAATGGATTAAATATAAAATCTCATCAATCTACACACAATACATCAATGACAAAGCGAAAATATTTTTTGGGGGTAGGCAAATGTATTGAAAATAAAAAACAAATACCTTAGTTATGTAAGTTTTCAGACCCTTTGATATGACTTGAAATTGAGCTTAGTTGCATCCTGTTTCCAATTATCATCCTTGAGATGTTTCTACAACTTGGAGCCGCCTGTGGTAAATTCAATAGATTGGACATGATTTGGAAAGGGACTCATCTGTCTATATAAGGTCCCACAGTTGACAGTGCATGTCAGAGCAAAAACCAAGCCATGAGGTCAAAGGAATTGTTCGTAGAGCTCCGAGACAGGATTTTGTCGAGGCACAGATCTGGCGGAAGGGTAACAAAGAATGTCTGCAGCATTGAAGGTTCCCAAGAACACAGTGGCCTCCATCATTCTAAAATGGAAGAAATTTGGAACCACTAAATCTCTTCCTAGATCTGGCCACCCGGCCTAACTGAGAAATCGGGGGAGAAGGTCCTTGGTCAGGGAGGTAACCAAGAACCCGATGGTAACTCTGACAGAGCTCCACAGTTCCTCTGTGGAGATGGGAGAACCTTCTAGAAGGACAACCATCTCTGCAGCACTCCACCAATCAGGCCTTTATCGTAGATTGGCCAGACGGAACAACTCCTCAGTAAAGGGCACATGACATCACGCTTGGAGTTTGCCAAAAGGCAGAAAAAGGACTCAGCGACCATGACAAACAAGATTCTCTGGTCTGATGAAACCAAGATTGAACTCATTCGCCTGAATGCCAAGCTTTGAGTCTGGAGGAAACCTGGCCCCATCCCTACAGTGAAGCATGGTGGTGGCAGCATCATGCTGTGGGATGTTTTTCAGCGGCAGGGACTGGGAGACTTGTCAGGGTCGAGGGAGAGACGAATGGAGCAAAGTACAGAGAGATCCTTAATGAAAACCTGCTCCAGAGTGCGCAGGACCTCAGGCTCGGGTGAAGGTTCACCTTCCAACAGGACAACGGCCCTAAGCACACAGCCAAGACATCGCAGGAGTGGCTTCGGGACAAGTTTCTGACTGTCCTTGAGTGGCCCAGCCAGAGCCCGGACTTGAGCCTGTTCAAACATCTCTGAAGAGACCTGAAAATAGCTGTGCAGTGACGCTCCCCATCCAACCTGACAAAGCTTGAGAGGATCTGCAGAGAAGAATGGGAGAAACTCACCAAATACAGGTGTGCCAAGCTTGTAGCGTCATACCCAAGAAGACTTGAGGCTATAATTTTAATACATTTCATTTGCAAACATTTCAAAAACCTGTTTTTGCTGTGTCATTATGAGATAATGTGTATAGATTGATTGGTGGGGGGGGGGGGGGGCAATTTAATACATTTTAGAATAAGGCTGTAATGTAACAGAATGTGAAAGAAAGTTGAGGGGCCAGAATACTATAAATGCACTGTACAATACATCTATTTGACTCCTCTGCTAAAATATACAGGATCTTAATTTCAGCCAGTTCACTACAGCAAGAATAATCCTCCAGCAACAGGAAATGTGAATTATTATGTGGATTATAATTAATTTCATGGAAATGTTTGTAGGGGTTGATACATTTTCCGTAAGGGCAAATCAAGTCTGAAATGGCAAACTTCAAAAGCCTTTTTAATTCTCAGCAACAAAAGTGATCAAATTTCTTAATTCCCGATTTCATTGTATTCTTTGTTAATAATAAAATACAGTTTCACTGCAGTGCAGACAATAAAAATACAGTATTCAACTACAGCATAACAGAAATTATACAGTATGAGGCGATGAGTCATAGTAAGTGATAGTGGGTTGCATTCTACCCCTAGCAGGCCTACTGAAATGGTAACGACATCATCATAAACCCTCACTCGGTCACAGTGTAACAAAAGGGTGTGGTGGTGGGGTATGGAACGATAGATCTCCGTCTTACCCAATCTGACACCAAGAATCCATCTCCTTTGCATACAATTGGTTGGAGCATGCAGCAAAGTCAATATGATAATGGTATTGTCAAGAGTTACAGCATAGTAACACGATGAGACAGATCTGAAGTCTCGCATGTTGTATGTCCAGGCTTCATCGAGTTCATAATATATGTTACTTATCTTCAACCTTAGATGAATAGACAGTAGTGGTATGTAGTATGGGTGTGATGGAACCTCAAATGTCTTCATATTTGTAGTCCAGATAGTTAAAAACCCATGACTAAATATTTGTACCTCTCAGATTAAGTCAGTTCGTCTTTTGTTCCATTTCAGACGTGGTGGTTTGGCCGTTGTTGTCAGAAATCACGTTGAGTGCTACAATTTCAGTGACTTGGAATGAAACGAGAGGACCCAAATATTTTGTAAGCAACGACTTCCTCTCAAAATGAGCCAATGGTTTTCTACGAGCCAATCGAGTCACAGTTTGAGGCCTTTGATTGGCTCATTCCCGAGAACTATGTCAGTCATTTCTATTTTTCTCAAGTCATTTTTTAGAGAGATTAGTTTTGTTTGTACAGTGTGTGTGTGGGTGGAGGCTGTTTGAGGACCTATGTACTGCATCCAGTGTGTCCATAGATGTCCATATGATGTTGTGTTTGAACTATGCTCACACAGAATACGTCTAGGTGTACTTTCCAAATGCACATTTCTCTAGTCTAGAACAGAAAGTGATTAAGATAAGTTTCTGCAAAACAAAGCTATTATTACTATAGACAGAATAGAACCATGTATTTTTTTATGAATGAGCAGCGTACACTTTTCTTTCCATGATTTACTGACGATAATTGAGGTCTTGCAGTGCCATTGGGTCCATCTTGCATTCCTCTCCTTCTTTCCAGGTTTGCAGAGATTCCTACTCATTTTCTGTTTTTATGATGTTGCAGGGAACCACAAAGAGGATGGGACCCTTTCCAAGAGGGAACAGCTGCGGTGAAACACCAACCTGCGTGAAGCTGGTGTTTTCAGAGGCATCCCCTCAGAAAGGGCAAGGAGGGTCCCAACACCTGTTTTGCACAAGACTGACACCCACCCATCAACCAGTCTCCTTGTATTTTCCTTCAACAAGCAGTGCCAGTAGTCGTTGATTAGATTAATTAGGCAACTCTCTAAAACAGATTAATGAGAGGGTACGTGGCTGTGCATCATTGGTCAGGGCTCAAGGCTTGTCATGTGCTGCGTTTACATAGGCAGCCCAATTTGGATAGTTGTTCCACTAACGGCTTTTTGACCAATCACAACAGATCTTTTCACATCAGATATTTTTCAGAGCTGACCTGATTGGTCAAAAGACCACTTAGTGAAAAAAATACCAGAATTGGGCTGCCTGTGTAAACCCAGCATCAGAGGGCCACTTGGCATAACACAGCAAAGAATGACACTCATAGGAAGCTGATCATTAGTTAATTTGTAGATGGGAGCTCTACCTTGAAAGGTTGGGTAATTGGGTAATGGGTAATTCCACGGTAACAGAGTGATACTGAGACTCAGATTTTTCACTTTAAAATGTACTATATGTCAAACTAAAACCAATGGTTGCAAAGTTAAACAAACCAACTCTATACACACACACAGATCATTTGTATCAATTTCTACAGATTATTTTGTACAAAAACACATTTACTTGAAGAACAGTGCAGATGCAAAGTTTGGTAACAGAATGATGACACAAACAGCACAAACTATAATTCTGTTACCAAACTTTGCATCTGCACAGTGGAATTGCCTATATGTAAATTGGCATGCATGTGTAAACTCCCTTTACTCAATTACTGTACTCCATTAACATACCATTTTTACCTAATGTGCTCCACTGTGGTTTTTGACTTTATCATGTAGGCTTGGGGTCAATGGCATCTCAATTCTATCACTGGCATTGCATATCTAAGTGAAGCTCTGCAGCTCTTAATAAGCCACATGTGAGGTGTTTTGGTTGGCAAAGAGATGAAGATCCTTTCTCAATGCTGGTTCTAGACAATGGCGAGATCATTGAAGTCTCTGCGTTCTCTCGGCCTCGATCTCGCCCTCCGACTGAATGATCAAAACTACAGTCTTTTTCGTTGCAGCTTCCCATCTCTCTTCATGCGGTCTTCCCACCATCAACAGTCCATGTCCAAACACTCATAGGCCTAAATGACTTTGCTTCCTAGTTTTCTTTATCCCTTCCTTCCTGAGGTGAGAGCAATATGGCTGCTGCAGCCACCAGCTATAGCAGCGGAGATTTCCATCACACTGCTTTTACACATTCATATATCGTTAGGAGCATATGGCAATGTTGCCCCACTTCTGAGGGGAGGGGGTGTGTGTCTATTTGTCAATTACAGCTGCTGCGTGATGTCTAATATTAAAGAAGTCTTGAGGTATTGCTCGCCTGAGGTAGAGTACCCCATGATAAGCTGTAGACCACACTATATATATTATTCGTAGCCATCTATTTACCACCACAAACTGATGCTGGCACTAAGACTGCACCCAATGAGATGTACAAGGCCATAAGCAAACAATAAAATGCTCATCCAGAAGCAGCACTCCTAGTGGCCAGGGACTTTAATGCAGGCAAACTTAAATCTGTTATCTCATTTCTACCAGCATGTCACATGTGCAACAGAGATTTTTTTTAAATAACTCTAGACCACCTTCACTCCACACACAGAGACGCATACAAAGCTCTTCCTCACTCTCCATTTGGCAAATCTGACCATAATTCTATCTTCCTGATTCATCTTTACAAGTAAAAACTAAAGCAGAAAGTACCAGTGACTCAATATGGAAGCGATCAGATAACGAAGATGCTACGCTACAGGACTGTTTTGCGAGTACAGACTTGAATATGTTCCATGATTCATCCAATTGCATTAAGGAGTATACCACCACAATCACTGGCTTCATCAATAAGTGCATTGATGATGTCGTCCCCACAGTGACCCTACGTGCATATCCCAACCAGAAGCCATGGAATATAGGCAACATCCGCACCGAGATAAAGGCATTCAAGGAGCGGGTCTCTAATCCGGACTCTTATAAGAAATCCTGCTACACCCCCAGATGAACCAACAAACAGGCAAAGCTTCAATACAGGACTAAGATTGAATACTACTACACTGGCTCTGGCACTCGTCGGATGTGGCAGAGCTTGCAAACTATTACGGACTACAAAGGGAAACCCAGCCGCGAGCTGCCCAGTGACGCCTGCCTACCAGACGAACTAAATGCCTAAAGCATGCATGAGAGCACCAGCTGTTCCGGACGACTGTGTGATCGCGTTCACCGTAACCGATGTGAGCAAGACCTTTAAACTGATCAACATTCAAAAAGCTGCAGGGCAAGACAGATTAACAGGACGTGTACTCAAACCATGTGCGGACCAAGTGACAAGTGTCTTCACTGCCGTTTTAAACCTATCCCTGACCAAGTCTGTAATACCTACATGTTTCAAGCAGACCACCATTGTCCCTGTGCCCAAGAAAGCGAAATGAACCTGCCTAAATTATTACCGGCCATTAGCACTCACGTCGGTAGCTATGAAGTGCTTTGAAAGGCTGGTCATGGCTCACATCAACACCATCAACCCGGAAACCATAGATCCACTCCAATTCGCATACTGCCCCAACAGATTCACAGATGATGCAATATCAATCGCACTCCACACTGCGCTTTCCCACCTAGACAAAAGGAACATCTATGTGAGAATTCTGTTGATTGACTACAGCTTAGCTTTCAACACCAAAGTGCCCACAAAGCTCATCACTAAGCTAAGGACCCTGGAATTAAACACCTCCCTCTGCAACTGGATCGTGGACTTCCTGACGGGCCGCACCCAGTTGGTAAGGGTAGGCAACAACACATCTGCCATGCTGATCCTCAACACTGGGGCCCCTCAAGGGTATGTGCTCGGTCCCCTCCTATACTCCCTGTTCACGCACGACTGCATGGCCAGGCACGACTCCAACACCATCATTAGGTTTGCTGATGACACAACAGTGGAAGGACTGATCACCGACAACGATGAGAGAGCCTATAAGGAGGAGGTCAGAAACCTGACTGTGTGGTGCAAGGACAACAACCTCTCCCTCAACGTGATCAAGACAAATGAGATGGTTGTGGACTACAGGAAAAGGCGGACCGAGCATGCCCCCATTAACATTGACGGGGATGTAGTGGAGCAGGTTGAGAGTTTCAAGTTCCTTGGTGTTCACATCACCAACGAACTATCATGGTCGAAACACACCAAGAATGATGGGAAGAGAGCACAACAACACCTTTCCTGCCTCAGGAGACGGAAAAGATTTGTCGTGGGTCCTCAGATCCTCAAAAAGTTCTACTGCTGCACCATCGAGAGCATCCTGACAGGTTTCATCACCGCCTGGTATGGCAACTGCTCAGCATCTGACCGTAAGGTGCTACAGATGGTAGTGCGTACGGCCCAGTATATCACTGGGGCCAAGCTTCCTGCTATCCAGGACCTATATACTAGGCGGTGTCAGAGCAAGGGCCAACAAAATGGTCTAGTCACCAAGTCATAGACTGTTCTCTCTGCTACTGCACGGTAAGTGGTACCAGAGCGCCAAGCCTAGGACCAAAAGGCTACTTAACAGCTTCTACCCGCAAGCCATAAGACTGCTGAACAATTAATCAAATGACCACCCAGACTATTTACATTGACACACACACACACCCTTTGTTTTTCCACTGCTGCTACTCGCTGTTTATTATCTATGCATAGTCACTTTACGCCAAACTACATGTACAAATTACCTTGACTAACCTGTACATTGACTCTGTACTGGTACCACCTGTATATAGCCTCATTATTGTTATTTTATTGTGTTATTTTTTTATTACTTTAGTTTATTTAGTAAATATTTTCTTAACTCTATTTCTTGAACTGCATTGATAAGGGCTTGTAACTAAGCATTTCCCGGTAAGGTCTACACTTGTTGTATTTGATGCATGTAACAAATCAAATTTGATTTGATATACTAAGAACTAAGCCAAGGACAGGGTCTTGAATTACAGGCTTGTAGTTTGACTTTTTAATTTGATATATCTGACACTTTTGCTTGTCAAAAGTAGCCCTGCACATGTAATGGATGTGAAATGGCTAGCTAGTTAGCGGTGGTGCGCGCTAATAGCGTTTCAATCGGTGACTTCACTCGCTTTGAGACCTTGAAGTAGTGGTTCCCCTTACTCTGCAAGGGCTGTGGCTTTTGTGGAGCGATGGGTAACGATGCTTCGAGGGTGACTGACTTGTTGATGTGTGCAGCGCATCCCTGGTTCGCGGCCAGGTCGGGGCGAAGGGATGGACGTACATTGATGCTGTTGACCCGGATCACTGGTTGCTTTGGAAAAGGAGGTCAAAATGGGAGTGAGTGTAACTGATATGAAATGGCTAGCTAGTTAGCGGTGGTGTGCACTAATAGCGTTTCAATTGGTGACGTCACTCGCGTGACCACCTTGAACTAGTGGTCCCCTTGCTTTGGCTTTTGTGGAGCAATGGGTAACTAGCTTCGTGGGTGACTGTTGATGTGTGCAGAGGGTCCCTGGTTCGAGCCCGGCGAGGGGACAGACTAAAGTTATACACACAACTCCTTTTTTAGCAAACCATTCAGCGTGACCATGCTTATGTATTTGTTTAGTGTAGGCAAAAAAATGTGTATGCATTTCCCTCTGGAGACATTGGTGTCCATCACAGCAGACAACACTGTGGCTTTTGCTGTTTCACTTGACATTCTTACTGCACGGTCAATTTGACATTTTAGGGACGATTCGATCTGGAGAGTTTGGGCGAACGCCTTTCCGCATAACCTCAATTTATGACTGACATTACTTTTACACGACCCTGCGGCCTGTCAATTTTTTTTGTTTTACTTAGTAGTCTAGGCCTATACAAGCCAATCTAGGAAAAAGTGCCCAATACGTAATTGCAGTAACCAATGCGAAGTTGCAGTTCAGTCATTGTTGTTAAACATTCAACATAAATATACACTCTTCCATCAAATTACGTTTCTATTTTAATCTGCTGATCGACAAGTGATGCTTAAAATTGCATCATCAAAAATAAAGCAAGAAGGCTTACATTTACAAAAGGTAGGGTATTTTACGCTCGTAAAGAAAAATCACAAAACGACGATGAATTGCATTGATCATTGTAGATATACATCCTATCAAACATGCGGCTGATCTGAGTGAAAGTATCTTTAGGACGGATGATTTGGTCGTAACCGCAATCTATCTCATTCACACAATTGCCAGGTGGCTCGCCATTGGTCCTGGCAGACTGCCATTGGACTGTACAGCAATCCATCCTAAATGCTACCTATCCAAATGGAGGGTGCATTCACGCAAAGCAAGCTTCATTTTCTCACTGAATTTCCATCATAATGAGAAGCCAATCATGCCCCGTTATGTGTTTATAATTGTACAATGCACCTGTAATTTAGTCCCAACTACACCTGATTCAGAACTCGAAATGATGAGGTGGCGCTTTCCATCTCAGAGAAAGCATTCCATCGTCATCCTCGTAAAACAAAGACATACGCATCTCTTGATAATGTGAAGGCATGTGAGAGAGGCTCAGAAGTGAAGGGGAAAGAGCAGGGGTGGGATTGGGTAGTTCTGCTCAAAGCTGCAACGTGTCTGCAGTGCAGAGAAAAGACGATTGATGCCAATTTTTTTATATTTTTCATAAGGAAGACGCAGGCGCGTCTATGGAGAGCTGTCGTTCTGCGCGTAATAATTACAGTTTGGGCGTTACGGAGCAGTGCCTCCGACGACCTACAATTACACTTTATTCACTGATATCTCGTTGTATTGATTTGCTATATGTGCATGGGTACTGTATGATTCCTTCATCTGGGGAGTTGGGATGCTTTTTGTTTTGATTTTTAATAAACTTGAGAGAGACAAACGTCCTAAATAAACATTATTTTTCGTTCTGAATAATTCGTTTCCATTTTGGAAAGTCCCCTAAAATTCCACATCTGTTTCTGTCATGCTAACATTTTTTGCGTGTTTATGGCTGTGCACAGAGGTTCTGCAGCATACATATGACCAGTAGAAGTAGAGTAATTGACGGTTTCCATTCACAGAGAGAATCAGGTATATATTCTTCAAACAGGCTATAACCGGGAGTTAATTGACGGTATTCTCCTCAGGCGACCTGTCTTGGGGTTGATGCCAAGATGAAAGATGAGCTGGCAATCCACAGGCATTCAATTTTCCGACCTCTCATTCCACGTACCTTCCGAAGCCGAGCCCATATCGCATGAACAATAATACTATGAACAAATTTGAAACAAAAACGTAAAATTACAGCCAAAATAATACTAGAGCCTAAACTGTGGCGTTCCATTGTGCCACATAACGACAGTCCTCCCCTAAACTGTAGCTCAGTAAGGCCTAGCAGCCATACTTTCAGAAATCAAGATCCTTATCGATATGATGATGGGCTACATGCAATAGGTTATCGAAAGCCTGCACACCTCTCCCAATATGATCGGTCATAGACCTTCAAACCACATTTACTACAAACACGAAAATAATCTTAGAAATACATTCGATAGTGCCCCACATCTGGATTCAATAGATGAGCAATTTCACCGTACACAAAAATGTAGGCAAACGTTTCCGATAGATACATTTCGGTCAGAAATATTATTGGCCTGGACACAGATGTATAGGCCTGCTAAGCAACAGCCAATCCACCCCCACAGAATAATACATGGCAACGAAACCACAGCTCCTGAGCTTACAGTGCATGCCCAATTTAGTTCCCAAGTTGATGTGGCACTTTTACTCGTAAAAGTAACACTGTGCTACAACTGCAAAGCATTATTGACAACAAAATAACGTCTGCCTGGAAACACACAAGCGAGGTAAGGAACATCATTTAAGTCCATTTCCTGTGCACAGCTCGTTTCTATTTAATTGCAACCCTGAAGAATCTACCGAAAGTGAGCTAGGTATCCGGGCCCTCCTCGCCAATCGACTTTTGGAGATTTCATGGCCTGTCGCCTGTCTAAGCCAGGATGAGATGGTTTTTAACAAAGCCTCCACCTTTTCTAGAAATATCAAGTTTCCTGAGACTTTAAGGTGAAAAAAGTGCATAAGACATCCCATTTGCACTGATGGTAGGAGGGACTTTTTTTAATGAACATGACCATGCTATAGCTTTCTGGTGAAGCCAGCACCTCCCCAAAAGTTTGGAATATAAAAGGCAGGGCAAAAAGTTTCTGTAGGCAGTAGGGAGTTTTCTGCGGGGTCTGGATTGGAAATACAGAGGACCGGACCCTACTTGTATGATTGGAGTCTAACGGAAAAAAAACTTCCCCCTCGCCTCAAAGAGTCTACATGTCTAATATTTAGCCATGTTCAGCTTTGTGGATATTCGGTTAGCGCTGTTGCTCAGCGCAACAGTGCTTTTGGCAAGAGGACAAGGCGAGGACGATCGTAAGTGTCACTTTTAAGTCTATCCTTGCCTCTGGTATGTGTTGTCTTAACGAAATCGATATGGAAAGACAGTGGGTTGATGGAGAAAAGTGGTTTTCATAGAGACAAGGTTTGCTGATGACTGAGCCAGTCCGATACATATGCATATTGGGATACATTTCTATTCTTTAGCTGTGGTAAGTGTTTATTGGTTCCCTGTTTGTTTTTTGTTGTTGTGTGGCATTAATAAGGATAGCCTACCTCTTGCAACTTGAGCAGAGTGTATGCGCATCATTGCTCGTTGGCCTTCTCACGCTTTGGCACGTGCTTTTGGAACGAGTTGGTACAGGTTCCAAGGCTTTCCCTTCCACTCCTTATTTGATACCCTGGAGGTACATTTTAACAGCGGGAAATATTGGAATGCACGTAAGGGATAGAGGGGAAAGCCACAAGGCATGCCAACTCTCTGCCCATTGGATTGAGTGGAATTGAATAGGCCTGTATGGCTCAACAGTCTGGAAATAAAGGATACAGGTGTTCAGTTGGTTATTAAACAATCATTTGTTGCCTGAGGCTAAATGTCAGCCAAGTAGAAAAATAACAGGGTCATTCCTGAACGATGGAAATCTTGAACCTCGGGTTTTTCTAAGTGGCATATGGCCTAGGATACAGTCATTCATCACACGTAGGCAATATATTTTCAAAAATAATTGTTTTACTTTTGTGGAAAGAATACATTGACCTAAACATTGAAGGAGAGGACAAAGCATCATCATGCGCAAATTCCCTTGAAGAGTTTCAAGCTCAGTTATTTGGCCTAGGTAGCCACTTACAAAAAGTTTATTATAATAGAGATAAAGGATAAGAACCGAATGCATTACCTATAGACAAACTACATAATCCGTTTTAATGTATTGGATTATGGTGTCAACTTGTCTAGACTGGTTGAGTATAGGGTTTCTAGTTGCATATGGGGCGGACAGATGTGCAAATTCGCTCTACGGCCCAGTAGCGCCACCATGTGGTTCTGACATGCAACTCCAACAATGGAATGCTTTAGACGCGCCACCTACCATCCCCTTTCATTTTTTTATGATAATTGAAAACACATTGAGACTTCGGAAACTTTCCACTGAGGGATAAACGCTTGTTCTTGCCAAGCCGATAGTTTTCAATTATTTCAGCGGCGTTTGGAGGACAGCATTGACGACGTGGACCTTTTCCACTGACTGTTTCGCCCTCTACAGTCAAATTGTAGTAACTCCAGTGGACCAACATTGTTGGTTTGGACACAGGTAGGCAGGCGGGCCCACGGCTAAACGAAGACCACAAATTAGCCATCAATACAATATATAATATAGGCTATTTAGGCCTAGTTCGAGCGCTAGTTGGGCTTACTTTGGAAATGCAATGTCTGGTTGGATATCTAACAATAAATAAACAAGCTCAAAACGAATTTTGAGGTAGTCAAGCCTGCTGAGTATACTACAAAGCAGGATCAATTAGTTAACCAGCTAATTTGAATAAAATAAACTGAAATACTTAACGTTATTCATTTTCTGGTTCATTAAGAAAATAAGTTGTTTCAGATTTAGGCAAGTTATCCGGGTAACTAATTGAGCCTACTTTGTAGTATACCCCTCAGGGATTGCTATTTTACATTTCAATAATATTTGTTAATATAAATGTAGGATATAGGCCTTACTTGAATCGTTTTCCAGGCCTTCTGTCCGGTTGTTCATTCCAATCAAGGCATTACAAATACATTTGTCCTTTAGCACAGTGTTTCTTAACCCAAGTCCTTGAGTACCCCCAACAGCACACATTTTTGTTGTTGCCCCTGACAAACTCACCTGAATGAACTTGTTGGGGATTAATGCTAGTTGACAAGTTGAATCAGGTCAGTTTGTCTGGGGCTAGAAGAAAATGTGTACTGTGGGGGTACTCGAGGACTGGAGTTGATTTAGCAGACACTTATCCAGAGTGACTTGGTGAGTGCATACATTTTCATATACATCACCTGGTCAAGGCGTCATCACATGGGCATCCTTGCCTTCCAAGTCGACATTGAAGGCAGCGTTCTGACCTATTTCCTCTCTGCATCTTTCTCAGGCACCGCCGGCAGCTGTACGTTGGACGGTCAATCCTACAACGACAGAGATGTCTGGAAACCCGAGCCATGCCAGATCTGCGTGTGCGACAGTGGCACGGTCATGTGCGACGAAGTTATCTGCGAGGACACATCCGACTGCCCCAATCCAGTGATCCCCCACGATGAATGCTGCCCCATCTGCCCCGATGACGGTACGCCGATTTCCTCCCGACGCAACGTTCACGGAGTTTACGTTACAGGCGCTTCCAGAGTCAATTTTGAAACGTTTTTCGAGGCCTCAGAGGGACTATGTGCTTTTACTTTTAAGGGGTTGGACAGCATTTTATGGATGGCCAACGAGGAATAAACTTGGATTTACCTTTATTCCAAACACACCAGTCACTTTTTTTTCCCTTTTCCTCCGAAATGTGATGGGATACTCAGTGCTCCAGGCACATATTATGCGCATGACCAGTCTGGTGCCACTGCCACCTCCTAACTACCTTTGGCCTTCCTTTCAACTTTGAACTAGTCTCAAATTAGGCATTTTGTGTACATTTTCGTTAGGCCTAGTTCAGAGATTGTAGGCCCCGATTAGTTCTAAATCTAATAACATAGGCCTAATGTACAATTTGAATACACCCTACAAATATTTCAGTTGTTTACTGTTCAGACTATTTCAGATATTTCACATTTTAATCTAATTGTTGTTTTTTTGTTGCTATCATAGGCTTCCAGGAGCCAAAGGTTGAGGTAAATATGATATGATCCTTACTGTTATTATCTATTAGATAAAACGTATCATTAGATTTGCTATTATTGTTAACGTTTAAAGTGTACTTTACATGTATTCTTTATTGTTGATTGATTATAAACACATCATTGCAACAAAACTAATTGATCTTGACTGCAAAACGAGTAAAAATAAGAACCACATCCTCATTTACAATCATAACCTAATGCTACTATTTTCCCATCAAATAGGGACCCCAGGGTGATCGTGGAGCCAAGGGAGAGCCAGTACGTTCCACTTCCTTATTCCTATCATGCCTTGTATTCACTTCCTGGGGGGCCAAAACCTAACAAACATGAGCTGCATGTAAAACCTCAAGTCACAGTCTTTCACCAATCCTCCTTTGACGGAGGTGTGTGGACGTTTTAAGGTTTGCACCTGTATCCCAAGTTAGGATTTGGCCATTGTGTTCTGGTGTATTTTTGTACTTGTGGTGCCTCTTGTCTCTGTTTTCAACGACAGGCCTAGCATCTTGCACATATCACTCATAATGACTGTTGTATTATCTCGTAATACCCATAGCGGAGTTTTGGCCTATAAGATATTAGCCATTAGTAGATTCTGCTTTTATATTGGTAATGTCTGACATGAGGTTAGATTATTATCGATGGCAATGGATAGACATGTACATCCAGAGTCTTCGGAGTTTACTGGTGGAGCTAAATGGCTAAATAGTCGACCACTACCTTCATTATTTAAATCTCAATTCATATTCTTCAATTGGCATAGATGCTATACTTACTCCAAAACCTAACCTGTCTAGATACCCATTTGGTGACTAGCATTTTGAGATATGTGCGGATTTGCTGCATATGCAGATATATTGCACATTTATTGAAATAGAAATACCATTTCTTAACTTGAATAGTTCTACTCCATTTCAAATTCATTTGAAGAATAATGTAGTTCTCACAATATCCGGGACAGTGACCGGTTGGCCCTAACCAAATACTTTTAAGTGGATACAGTGTAGTGTTACAATCTTTCTGACTCAAGTCACTTGGGATTGTCTTATAACTGAGACAGTTGGATGGATGGATGGATGGATGGATGGATGGATGGATGGATGGATGGACAGACTGGTAGATACTTATAGAGTTTGATGAACAAAGAGAGAGATTGATGTATGGAAGGACAGATAGATAGCTAGACTAATGTACAAGTAATCTGAAGGTATCATAGATTTGACCCATCAATTTGCTCCTAATATACCAGGGGCCCTTATGCCTTGAGTTCACCCCAAACCCAAGCCTATGTTAGCTTTTCCCTTGTCACTCTTCACTGATGCCTTATCCCCCATAGTTAGCGATGAAGCCCTTTTCTATATTCAATGACTACTACTATGTCTCTGATAGTTCATCACTAACCAGCTTCTCTCTCTCATCTCTATAGGGACCTGCTGGTTTCCCCGGCAACGATGGTATTCCCGGCCAGCCCGGCCTTCCTGGACCCCCAGGCCCCCCTGGACCCCCTGGCCTCGGCGGAGTAAGTAGCTCAGGCCAAGATGGACGTTTAGCCCACTTAGTAATGACCCGGTGTCAGCTTTTTGACCCAGGTGGAAAGGTTAAACGGTTATGCGTTAGACAGAGGAAACTGATCCTAGATCAGTGATTAGGGGCAGCTTCTGTTGGGGGTTAGTAACTTAGATTTAAAGAAATGGGAGAAAGTGGCTAACTGGTAGGAGAACACAGCAACGCCCTCTTATGATGTCACTTATCTTAACTTCACTGATCTCCATGTAGTCTGGACAGGCTCCAAATGCAGTTAGCGCAGTAAATACAACAGAAACTATTGTCTATTCAGAATGATAAACCTCCAAAAAGAGTACAGGCAAGAGCACGGGATGTGTAATGTTAAGCTATCCTGGTTAGAGTGCAGTGCAGTCTGTATTTCAGCACCAGGGCTGGTGGACAGCGCCCAGCCAGGAGTGGACAGGGAGGTCATGCCTAACACAGCTAGGGAACGCCAGAGAGATATGTAATGGATATGAACAGATATGTCATTGATATGGACAGGCCTAGTGCCTTGCATTCTCTAGCCGTGTTAGGCCCATCCATATACTGTATGTAGAGATCACAGCACTGTTCTCCTGATTTCCAATACTGACTGACTGTAACACATCTCTCCCTTGTGTCTCCCCTACAGAACTTCTCCCCTCAGATGTCTGGTGGTTTTGATGAGAAGAGCGGTGGTGGCATGTCCATGCCCGGCCCCATGGTACGGACATACAACTACATAGAGCCTGTTGGCCCAGTAGTATCACTCACTCATGGAATCTGTTTGATGTATAGGCACTACCAAAAACTATGGCCATGAGACACTTTTACTCAGCATAAGTCACACAAATTGACCTCTGTGGTACTCCATAGGTCACAGCAAATACTATCCCTTAAAAAATAAGATATTTTCATGTCTTATGTACCTCCATATTCCATAAACAGCTAATGTACATGTTTGAGATATCTGCATAATCTTTGACTCATAATCTCCCTGTTACCACTGTTTAGATGCCTTGAAAAGTTTACTGATACCACTATTCAAATATCACTCTTCCTGGTATGACTTTTGGGCATTAGAATGTATACTTTGGGAGGACTTTAACCCTCGCCCGCCCACCCTTTGGTTGATCCTTTGGTCAGTTGGCTCCTTCTCAAAGATATATTCTAATAGGAAGACTGATGTGATTGGTCAATAATTGACTGATTGTTTCTCTTCCTTTTGATTGACAGGGCCCCATGGGTCCCCGTGGTCCCCCAGGACCTCCTGGCTCAAGTGTAAGTATCCCTTCCCTTTGTGTTCTAGCTGTTTAAGTGACATTTGTCATGTAGGAGGAAAGACCTCGGGTCAACTGTCAAAAAAAGGTCAGTTTATGACCCTAGCTGAATTGCATGATGGGAGTGGAAGTCACTCTCGAGTTGTTTAATTGTAGGTGTGTTTTTTAAAGCATATATGGCTGTATGTAAACTTAGTTTAATTTGATAGGTTCCTGACCATTTCTATTTAGTATCTGTTTAGTTCTTGTCATTTGATTTCAGTTTTAGTGTCTGTCATTGGCTTTACTTTTAGACTTATTTGTGTTGCTTTTTTGTTCATTTTTTTTGTTGCTGTTACATTCAGTTTCAGTCTTCGATAACTATAATGATCGTGGGAATGTTTTACCCACAGGACTCATTCTCCCATATGCTCATAGCCCATTGACAACAGAACTAAACAATGTTGTTTTTTAGATGGATGAACGTCATAGTCTGACATTGTCTCTTTGTCTCCCCCTACAGGGACCTCAGGGTTTCACTGGCCCCCCTGGTGAGCCTGGTGAGGCTGGTTCTTCTGTGAGTATCTCGTTCCGGAATCTTCCACAAAATGATACACCACCATCTCAATATCACCTCAGTATCTGAGTCCCTCACAAACACGCACTTTGAGCTAATTCTACACCATATTCTGCAGGGCAATACAATGTCAAAAAGCAGAAAAATAAATCAATATACAATAACTACACGTAAAAAAAACAACTTCCAAACAATCTCCAGAATACTAAGCCACCCCATTACCTGCTGCATAGGCCTCGCCCTAGCCTGATGCTTGGAATGGACTCCACTAAGGTCACAGGGTCACCAATGTTTGTTAATGTAGCCCCCCCCCCCCCCCCCCCCCACTCACACACACACACATCACCACCTTCCAATAGTATTTTGGCTGACCTACCTATTAATTATAGTTTCTAGATTAATGACAAATGATCCTAGATTATTTCCATTACTGACAAATTGTAATGATATTTCTCATATCAAGATATCTCACACACACACGCACACACACACACACACACACACACACACAGACACACGCACACACACACAGCCTTCTCACCAAGTGGTTTATTTCTTACAGGGTCCCATGGGTCCCCGTGGTCCTGCTGGTCCCCCTGGCAAGAACGGAGATGATGTAAGTCACCAAGATATCCATCATTAAAATCGACCATTAAACATCTATGTCCCAGGACAATTTCTGGGTAAGATATTCATAAGGGGGATGGATTTGGAGCATCATTTATTCCTCACATTGTCTCCTCCTCTCCATCCCTCTCTCCTTCCTTCCCTCCTTCCTACCCTCTTCCCATCCAGGGTGAGTCTGGCAAGCCTGGTCGCCCCGGTGAGCGTGGCGCTTCCGGCCCACAGGTGAGTCGCAATGTCATTCTAATGTCACCTTATGCCATTCCATACTCCATCCATACACTCACTCTAGAACGTTAGTTTCAAGAGCAATAGCACCTAATGGTCAGACACCATGAGACATCTCATATACTTGAAGGGATGTTAAGCCATCATAACACGCTTTCTTTTTTTCTCTCTCTTTCTTTCCCTCCAGGGAGCTCGTGGATTCCCCGGAACCCCCGGCCTTCCCGGCATCAAGGGACACAGAGTGAGTCACATGCACTCCCAAACTGTCCTGGTAGTAGTTGCTCTCCAGAACAGATCCAGGATCAGCTAAACGTCCCCATGTCTAACCTTAATCATGAAGGGGATGCACTTTAAACTGATCTTGGTTCAGTGACTGGTGGCAACATCAGCCTATACTTCCGAAATAGCAGCAATACAATCTGCCCTATTTTCCTTTCCTCTAATCTTGTCCTCTCTCCCTCTTTTCCTCCCTCTCTCTCCATTTCTACTTCCTTCTCTAGGGATTCAGCGGTCTTGATGGAGCTAAGGGAGAGTCTGGCCCTGCTGGACCCAAGGTGAGACTCCTTCTCCTCCACCTCTCCTACGGATGTTGAAATCACACACAATCCCCCTTTCCCCTCTCTCATCCCCCATTCACTGACCTGTCTGTGTCTGTTTGTCCTTCCTCAGGGAGAGGGTGGTGCATCCGGTGAGAACGGAGCCGCTGGAGCCATGGTGAGTCCCACCCTCCATTTTGTCAGCAGACCTACAAAATAATATGAGTGTAGAGAGAGGATCACTAGCATTTTTAGCATTCTGCAGCAGTAGCAATGTGAATGGCAGCCATGATTACTTACCGTGCCAATACCTCTCCCTCTCTTTTAGGGACCCCGTGGTCTGCCTGGCGAGAGAGGCCGTGCTGGTCCCAACGGAGCTGCTGTAAGTCAACCCCCCCCCCTCCCCCTGTAACCAGTTGTGGAAAAAGTATCCAATTGTCATACTGGAGGGAAAGTAAAAATACCTAAATAGTAGTACTTTAAAGTATTTTTACTTAAGTACTTTACACCACCCCCTGTAACAATAAACAAGGGGTGCAATATCATCATCACAACATAGTCCTATTGACAGAGACCCTGTTCCCGTAGCTCAAAGGTCATCACATTTCCCAAGTCATTTTGTATGTCAGTCCAGGGCTAACTTGTTGGAAACAAACATTCTTACTCTCAATCTACAAAATGCCTCACAAACTGACTTACCTGAATGTCCTATATTGTTGAACATAAGCCTTGTACAGCTTTGCATACTGGCCTCAGTAGGAAGCCATATTTTATATGTTCTAAAAAATGCAGTATGTCAGTTCATTCGTTTTACAGTGTCATGTTGGATTCTGACATTGAAGGGTCAGCCATTTTGTTTGTTTACAATTGATGTTTACAGTTCAGCCATATTGGAATTGGACCCTGAAGGGTGGTAGCTGGTTGCATCTGACCCAGTTGTGCCTCTCTCTCTCTCTTTCTCTCCTGCAGGGTGCTCGTGGTAACGATGGTGCTGCTGGTGCTGCTGGTCCTCCTGTAAGTACTAATGCCAGCTGTCTATACACATACACAACCATCAACAGAAACATATTGGTACACAAGCACACTTATGCCATATTCATGATTTAGACTGTAACTTAATCCTCTCTCTCTCTTGTTTTCTTGTATTTTAGGGCCCCACTGGCCCCGCTGGTGCCTCCGGTTTCCCCGGTGGCCCCGGAGCCAAGGTAAGATGTCAACTTGCACCTAATCCGTGTTCACACACCTGTATACCTTCTACCTTCTGTCCTCTATCCTCCACCCTCTACCCTCACCTCTAGTTCTTTCCCAGGGGGCCGTATTTGGAGAGGTAGATGAGATAAAACATACAGTACATCCATTCTAGCACAAAAGAAAACAAAAAAACAACAATGGCAAGATAGTGGTATCCATTTGCACCACGCATGAAACCGTGTGTAGTTGGCTGCCAGTTGAAAGTATATCCAGCTTCACTATTGTGATTGTGCCATGCCATGTGACCTTGTGACTTTCAGAGGTCACATTGATGTATATGTGGATATGATTCTATTGAATGGCAGCATAGTTGAGTATTAGTACAGAACTACCATAGGGGAGTACTAGGGAGTAGGGTAGTATAGTACACTAGTACTTCACTTGGTAGCAGTAGTACTACTTGAGTAGTACTTGTGCAGGGTAGTACTAGTACAATACTAGTTCCATGTTCTTTCTGTTCTTGCCCTGACCATATCTATCTTCACCCCAACAGGGAGAGGTTGGTGCCCAGGGAGCTCGTGGTGGCGAGGGACCCCAGGGATCCCGTGGAGAGGCTGGTAACCCAGGACCCGCTGGCGCTGCTGGCCCTGCTGTGAGTTTCACCCTCAGAAACCTCTAGTGAAATACACCTCTGGACTGTGTGGGAGACTTGAAGTTACATTTGTTATCCTTGTGAGAGACTTTCCCCTCTAACCCATTGGTTTGTGTCTCTTGTAGGGAAACAACGGTGCTGACGGAAACCCCGGTACCAAGGGTGCCCCTGTAAGTATACACCTCACCTCACTCCTCAGTGAACTAGCCATTTTAGTTGTCATTGGTTTGTCTTGGTATTTGTTTGAGTTCAACTTTGGAAATAACCAAGATTGTTGTCACTGACTGGTCTCTCAGTGATGATGAATCCAGGAAGTATATTAATTGTCTCTCTGCTGCCTCCTTTAGGGTTCTGCTGGTATTGCTGGCGCTCCTGGCTTCCCTGGACCCCGTGGACCCCCCGGACCCCAGGGCGCTGGTGGAGCTCCCGGACCCAAGGGTAACACTGTAAGTCCAGCTCTCTCTGACTTCTATCACTAAATATTGTAAATATATATAATGATATCTTATCTAAAGTTGTTGTTATAATACATAATACATAGACCATTGAGTGTTTCTATAACGACGATAATAATAATGATAATGATGTTTGTTATTTCTTCAACCTAGGGTGAGGTTGGTGCTAATGGAGCCAAGGGAGAGGCTGGTGCTAAGGGAGAGTCTGTAAGTACACCTTTTGACTTACTCAAATATGATCCACCAAGTCGCCCATACCATGTACACTGTACACACATACTCTGTCAGCAGCCTATATGTGTCTGATCCACATCTCAACACAATGCCTTGCCACCCTCAATTTCTCTGACCTCCATCTTGTTTCTCCATTACCCAGGGCCCCGCTGGAGTCCAGGGACCCGCCGGCCCTGCTGGTGAGGAAGGCAAGAGAGGGTCCCGTGGTGAGCCCGGTGCTGCTGGTGCCCGTGGAGCCCCCGGCGAGCGCGTAAGTAACCCAGATGGTCACACACTGTCCACTCTTCATCATGCTGTTCTCCTGTTCTTTACATGTAGGAATCCCTCCCTTCTCTTACACTTAGGACAGCCAGTTTCACTGTCCTCTTACCCCTTACTCTTAGGACAGCCAGTTTCACTGTCCTCTTACCCCTTACTGTTAGGACAGCCAGTTTCACTGTCCTCTTACCCCTTACTCTTAGGACAGCCAGTTTCACTGTCCTCTTACCCCTTACTCTTAGGACAGCCAGTTTCACTGTCCTCTTACCCCTTACTCTTAGGACAGCCAGTTTCACTGTCCTCTTACCCCTTACTCTTAGGACAGCCAGTTTCACTGTCCTCTTACCCCTTACTCTTAGGACAGCCAGTTTCACTGTCCTCTTACCCCTTACTCTTAGGACAGCCAGTTTCACTGTCCTCTTACCCCTTACTCTTAGGACAGCCAGTTTCACTGTCCTCTTACCCCTTACTCTTAGGATAGCCAGTTTCACTGTCCTCTTACCCCTTACTCTTAGGACAGCCAGTTTCACTGTCCGCTTACCCCTTACTCTTAGGACAGCCAGTTTCTCTGTCCTCTTCCCCTTACTCTTAGGACAGCCAGTTTCACTGTCCTCTTACCCCTTACTCTTAGGACAGCCAGTTTCACTGTCCTCTTACCCCTTACTCTTAGGATAGCCAGTTTCACTGTCCTCTTACCCCTTACACTTAGGACAGCCAGTTTCACTGTCCTCTTACCCCTTACTCTTAGGACAGCCAGTTTCACTGTCCTCTTACCCCTTACTCTTAGGACAGCCAGTTTCACTGTCCTCTTACCCCTTACTCTTAGGACAGCCAGTTTCACTGTCCTCTTACCCCTTACTCTTAGGACAGCCAGTTTCACTGTCCTCTTACCCCTTACTCTTAGGACAGCCAGTTTCACTGTCCTCTTACCCCTTACTCTTAGGATAGCCAGTTTCACTGTCCTCTTACCCCTTACTATTAGGATAGCCAGTTTCACTGTCCTCTTACCCCTTACACTTAGGACAGCCAGTTTCACTGTCCTCTTACACCACATGTCCTCCAATCTTTTAGTTTTAGATTACCCTCCCCCTGCCTCAATAAACTGTTTAGTCTTTTTATAGTCTTTTTTTAGTCTTTTCATACATTGCTTACTTCCTCACAGTACAGCTAGTGTTGGCACACGCATTCACAAAGATGATATCTCTATGACTATTCCATCACATAAATAATCACATTTTGACTCATGAATGCTTAGCTCGTTGGAACCAATACCTAGCTAACAACCTCTCTGGTTCCCAGTCAGCTACATGTAACTGTCGCCCTCTCCCTGATGTTTCACCTCATTTGGCCACCAGAGGGCTGTGAGCGCTGAGCAGTAATGTAGTGTTACTGAATGGTTGTGTTATGGTGCTGCTGAGGTAGCAGTAATGTTCTGGTACTGACTGAGTGACGGTGTTGAGGTATTGACCTGTGTTGTGTTTGTCGCTCCCTACAGGGTGGCCCTGGTAGCCGCGGTTTCCCTGGTTCTGATGGAGCTGCTGGCCCCAAGGTGACTACACACACACACACCTGGAACAGACACACATCCACACCTGCAACACCCACCCACTTGTTCAAATGTATATACTACAGTGCACCACCAAACGTTGCTACATGCTATGGTCACTAGCTAAGTACAGCAAACTCATCTCTCCATCTCTCTCTCTCCCTCCATCACAGGGTGGCCCAGGTGAGCGTGGTGGCGCCGGAGTTGCTGGAGCTAAGGGTAACACTGGTGAGCCTGGCCGCAACGGCGAGCCTGGTATGCCTGGATCCAAGGTGAGTTAGACAGGGGATCGGTCTCAGATCACAGGACCTTTGTTATACTCAACAACTAATAGATACTAGATGAATGAAACTCATATATTCATGTTAATATGGCATATCAAGATATGTTATGTACCTGACCTTTGCCCTCTCACCTTTGCCCCCCCCCCCATCTCTAGGGTATGACTGGTAGCCCTGGCAGCCCTGGTCCCGATGGCAAGACTGGCCCCTCTGTAAGTTCCTCAGCTATTCACCTGACCCTCACGACACCAATTCAACGACACTGAAAGACACTGATAAAGACAAAGACCTATGGCTACTTATGTAGCCCGATATCACTCTGGTCACTGACTCTCTACCCTCTCCTGTGACAGGGTGCCGGCGGTCAAGATGGTCGCCCCGGACCTCCCGGCCCCGTTGGAGCCAGAGGCCAGCCCGGAGTCATGGGATTCCCCGGACCTAAGGGAGCCGCTGTGAGTAACTGCTGCTCTCACTCGGGCGCAATATTTTACGGGCTAATTCGAGAAATTAGATCTGAAATTGCTAGGAAACAATGTATCAGTGGAGGCTGCTGGGGGGGAGGAAGGCTCGTAACAATGGGTAGAATGGAGTCAATGGAATGGTATCAAACATATGGATTCCATGTGGTTGATACCATTCCATTGACTCCATTCCAGCCATTACTATGAGCCGTTCTCACCTCAGCAGCCTTCACTACAATGTATGATATAGTTGTCCATAGCCTAAAACCTAGCTTTCAGTATACAGTATTGCTCTGTGATGGGAAATGAGCTAATGGGTATTTGTCTTCCCCTGTAGGGTGAGGGTGGCAAGCCTGGTGAGAGAGGAGTCATGGGACCCGGTGGCGCTGTTGGCGCTCCCGGCAAAGATGGTGATGTTGGTGCTCCTGGTGCCCCCGGTGTTGCCGTAAGTACACTTCCACCCTCCAGCATCCCACAGTGCTTCACACACAGTTCTTCATTCTTCAGCATTACCTGCACTGTGTCACACTTGCACACAAGCAAACACACTATCACTAATACAAGCCAGCATGGAATCTCCTAGGAGACTGCAAAACCACTCAGTTTGTTTTTGCTTACATTATATGGGGGTAAATCAAATCAAATCAAATGTATTTATATAGCCCTTCGTACATCAGCTGATATCTCAAAGTGCTGTACAGAAACCCAGCTTAAAACCCCAAACAGCAAGCAATGCAGGTGTAGAAGCACGGTGGCTAGGAAAAACTCCCTAGAAAGGCCAAAACCTAGGAAGAAACCTAGAGAGGAACCAGGCTATGTGGGGTGGCCAGTCCTCTTCTGGCTGTGCCGGGTGGAGATTATAACAGAACATGGCCAAGATGTTCAAATGTTCATAAATGACCAGCATGGTCCAATAATAATAAGGCAGAACAGTTTAAACTGGAGCAGCAGCACGGCCAGGTGGACTGGGGACAGCAAGGAGTCATCATGTCAGGTAGTCCTGAGGCATGGTCCTAGGGCTCAGGTCCTCAGAGAGAGAGAAAGAAAGAGAGAAAGAAAGAGAGAATTAGAGAGAGCACATTTAAATTCCCACAGGACACCAAATAGGACAGGAGAAGTACTCCAGATACAACAAACTGACCCTAGCCCCCCGACACATAAACTACTGCAGCATAAATACTGGAGGCTGAGACAGGAGGGGTAACTCCATCCACTACCAAGGTGTAGCACCCACCATTAAGCCGGTCACACTGATTTTCCTAACCGACTCTCCTCCTCCTTCTTCTCCTCCTCATAGGGACCTTCTGGAGAGCGAGGCGAGCAGGGAGCCGGTGGCCCCCCTGGATTCCAGGTACAGCACTGAACTATGGGAAATTATCAGCATCTGACCAATCACAGATCTCCACCTACTTCAGGACCTCTGGCCCTTGCCTCACCTGTCTCTCACTTGTCTCTTTGTATAACAGGGACTTTCAGGACCCCAAGGTGCTATTGGTGAGACTGGCAAGCCCGGAGAGCAGGTAAGAATACTACAGGAGTACAGCATCTTTGGTGTCACTCACTTCCCCATGCCTTGTCCTTGGTACTCATCACTACATGACACTTGACTTCCTGACAAGATTTGTGACTTGACAATGCTAATCTCAAATCTCTAATTGCGATCTCTCTCTCTCTCTCTCTCTCTCTCTCTCTCTCTCTCTCCTGTCTAGGGTCTGCCCGGTGAGGGTGGTGCCCCTGGTTCCGCTGGATCCAGAGTGAGTATCCCAGAATAATAATGACATCACTTCCTGGGTGGTAGACTGCTACAGCTACACTGTAGCCTAGCGGCCTAGCCAAACAAGACAACGGCTAACAGCTAAAGCAGCAACAGACTAGCACCCAGCCGACCCAGGCTAAAGACATTAGCATTGACATCGATAACCTCCTTAATTTTATATACATGTGATGTGATGCTCCGGAACCAAAGCTGATGCCCTCTCTTCTCTCCATGCCCCAGGGTGACAGAGGTTTCCCCGGTGAGCGTGGTGCCCCCGGCCCATCTGGACCCGCTGGTGCCCGTGGCTCTCCTGGCTCTGCTGGTAACGATGGTGCTAAGGGAGAGGCTGGAGCCGCAGGAGCCCCCGGTGGCCAGGGACCCCCTGGCCTGCAAGGAATGCCCGGAGAGCGTGGTGCTGGTGGTCTGCCAGGCCTGAAGGGAGACAGAGTGAGTACCGATGCTGCCCTTCACTTGTCATCCGCCATGCCTAAATTCATGTTCATCAGTAGGCCTCGACTTCATACTTCTGTGGCACTCGGTGGCATACCCTCCATCCATCCAAACTTCCACTTGCATTACAGTGGACTTGACTGAGTCCATTCGTCTCTGTATCTGAATAACCCACAGCTTACAATACTAACTCAGCTACTCTTGTGTTTGACAGGGTGACCAAGGAGTCAAGGGTGCTGATGGCGCCGGTGGTAAGGATGGCGTCCGTGGTATGACTGGCCCGATTGGACCCAACGGCCCTGCTGGCTCTCCTGGTGATAAGGGAGAGACTGGCGCTCCTGGAGCTGTTGGACCTTCTGGTGCCCGTGGTGCACCTGTGAGTACCTCAGGCCCACCCTGTCACCATCTCACCACAGACATGACACAAAGACCTAAAAACATAGCTCCACATGCACCCATACCACGGGCATCGCTCTATGGGAGTTATAAAGGCATATAGAAGAATGAACTTACCCACACTCATGTGATGCTAGTCCCTGACTTGGAACGCACTCCTGACCTGACTAACCCTAACCTTCTCTCCCAGGGTGAGCGCGGTGAGTCTGGTGCCCCCGGACCCGCCGGATTCGCTGGGCCTCCTGTAAGTACACACACCTATTTTACCTGTCCTCATTTCACACCGAAATCACTTCTCAATCCACACAGAAAACACTTCTCAATCCACACAGAAAACACTTCTCAATCCACACAGAAATCACTTCTCAATCCACACAGAAAACACTTCTCAATTCACTCAGAAATCCGTTGCCAGTTCAAACAGACATCGATTGTCAATCAAGATGATGGCTCCTAACACCTTGCACACTATGACAAATCTAAATTCGCTGGCATTAAATGAGACAGGCTTATCTTATCATAGCATCCAGTCTAGACGGGACCTCCACACTAATCTGCTCTACATTCACTCAATCACTTATTTTTCTCTCGTCTCCTTCAGGGTGGTGATGGCCAGCCTGGTGCTAAGGGAGAGGCTGGAGATAACGGTGCCAAGGGTGACGGTGGTGCCCAAGGACCCGCTGGACCTACTGGAGCCCCTGGACCTCAGGTATAACACGTGGGACTGACCACTGGGTACCCACCCTGACCCATTTTAAATGGTTCTCTGTTGCTCAGTTGGTAGAGCACGGCAGTTGCAACGCCAGGATAGTGGGTTTGATTCCCGGGACCACCCACATGTAAAATGTATGCACGCGTGACTGTAAGTCACTTTAGATAAAAGCATCTGCTAAATGGCAATATATTATTAGTAGTTCTTTGTTGATACGCATTAAAGGCATTCAAATGAATTCCACTATCATAGCCCTACAGCGGTGCTCTCAGCTGGAGGGCTGTTACATTGGTCTACCCGGTAAGACCACAGTATCACAGAGTATGCTCTTGTATTGCTCTTGCTTACTGACTGAAGCACTGCTGTATCCACACAGGGTCCCGCTGGGAACACCGGAGCTAAGGGCGCCCGTGGTGCTGCTGGTCCCCCTGTAAGTAGCTTTGTATCTTATCCTCCCAACATCTCTCATCTGTCTGACTGTACAAGGTAGCATTTGCAAAGTAGAATCATGCTTCCCACTCTGATACGCTAGGTTGACCAGGGCCTCTCTTTTCTCTCCTTAGGGTGCCACTGGTTTCCCCGGTGCCGCTGGTAGAGTTGGACCTCCCGGCCCATCGGTAAGTACTTCTTTCTCTACCACCATTCCATTCGAACTGAACCATGTCCATCCTCCATCAATATACCAGTCAATACCCCGGATCTGGCCATGGGTTCCAGATTTAACCGTAGGCTAACACTAAGCAAGCAAACAGCTCAATTATAGCTTAAGACAGCAATCCCACAACACAACGGCACAACTATCAATACAACATGTTATTGTGCAACCAACCCAAGACACAACGGCATTGCCCAATGCCCAAACAAGCATCTAGCTAGGCGTTAGCTCAGCATTTGGTTGATCCCAATACTGTCATCGTTAACAGCCATTGATACAGGTTTATTCGGTCAACTTCAGCCTCGTCTCGTACTCAACCATCCTCTCCTCTTTCTTTCAGGGCAACAACGGACCCCCCGGACCCCCAGGCCCTGGTGGAAAGGAAGGACAGAAGGGTAACCGTGGTGAGACTGGCCCCGCCGGTCGTCCTGGTGAGCTTGGAGCTGCCGGACCCCCTGGTGCCCAGGGAGAGAAGGGACAGCCTGGTGGAGATGGTCCCAATGTAAGTACCCTTTTTTGGGGGGGCTGTCACTGTCACCCTAACAAAGTAACACTCTGACCCCTAAACTGACAAGAGAGAACAATACAAATACTCCGTTTGGAGTGCACCTGTAACACACGCCGCTGGAGTTGAGATCTGACGCTTTAGAAAAGGGACGCCTCAATGACCCATTCTCTCTTTCTCTCCTACAGGGACCCTCTGGAACTCCCGGACCTCAGGGTATCGGTGGACAGCGTGGTATTGTTGGTCTGCCCGGACAGAGAGGCGAGCGCGGTTTCCCCGGCCTCGCCGGACAACTGGTCAGTGCCTCGGAGTGCTATAGTTCTAGAACTTCACGTTAAAGGGCGTTAGGCTTTTGCAAGAGGAGGCAGCGTTCACGGTGGATATCCCTCGTTTTCAATAAGGCAGTGGCTAGGTGGTGTATAAGCCTGCCGCAATGATGCCAAAGGCCCTCTGTGCTATCTCTGTCAAGATGGCAGCCGACAAGTGCAACGCTCTTGCAGTAGCTTATTCATAAAGTGCAGTTGTCATTGCGCTACTTCAGTAGTGGTACTCCGGTGTTATGGTTGAGGTCTAACCCTGTTCTCTTGTTTCCTGCTTTAGGGAGAGCCTGGCAAACAGGGACCTGGTGGCCCCTCTGGTGAGCGTGGACCCCCCGGACCCATGGGGCCCCCTGGACTGGCTGGCGCACCTGGTGAGCCTGGTCGCGAGGGAACTCCTGGTAACGAGGGATCTTCTGGTCGTGATGGTGCTGCTGGACCCAAGGTGAGAGCTATGCTCGTACACATGTCCTCAAGACAGAGTCAATCCCTTCACTTTGGGAACCAGCCTGTTGCCATACTGTAAGACAATCTACACTGGGCACCATTACACTTGCATGGCTGAAATAGGCATCACATACTGTAAAGTATTGGGATTATGTCAGGAGTTTGATCTTCTCTTGGCCCGTCTCTGTTCCCCTCTGTCTTGCCTATAGGGAGAACGTGGTGAGTCTGGTGTTGCCGGTGCTTCCGGTGCCCCCGGGCCCCCTGGTGCCCCTGGATCCGTCGGCCCTGCTGGAAAGTCCGGTGACCGTGGAGAGTCTGTAAGTGTCCAGATTCTCAGCCATTCCTCCCTTAGACTGGCGAGGAATACATAACTGGGAGCAATTCAGACTTGATGATGTTCAGAGACCTTGCTGTATGTCGAAAGCGGTTGTTGCCTCAAAATGGCCGCCCGTCGCACAGTAACTAGTTTTAAGGCTCTAGAAGGGGTTGATGTCTTAGTTTGTAGTCCTGTTAGAATACAGCATATACTGGAGCTCCTAGTAGTTGTGCTACGTAGTCTTTATGACATGCCATCGAGTTGGGTTTATCAACTGAATTGATTGTCATAATCTTTTTCTCTCTCTTTCCCTTTCTCTCTTCTTCAGGGTCCTGCTGGCCCCGCTGGTATTGCTGGCCCTGCTGGTCCCCGTGGCCCATCTGTACGTATATGCTCCATCACAGATTCATAAAACCATCACAATGAATACAATGTTTGCTCTTCCACTCTGAGTCTGAGGAAAGGGTATACTGAACACACCTGTCCTATTCCCACCCAGGGACCCGCTGGAGCTCGTGGAGACAAGGGAGAGTCTGGCGAGGCTGGAGAGCGAGGCATGAAGGGACACAGAGGATTCACTGGCATGCAGGGACCCCCTGGCCCCTCTGTGAGTATCCCTACTGATTACAAATCAACAATAATAACAACACACAAGTGACTCCAGCAGAATCAAGGGAAATGGATCGCTACACACAAGGAAGAGATAACACAAAACCTAGCAAGTGGGAAAAATCAACCTTCTCCCTGTAATATTGTCGTTTGATACAACAGGCACCTAAATATGTTGTTTCTGCCCATAGGGACAATCTGGAGAGTCAGGACCTGCTGGAGCCTCTGGCCCCGCTGGACCTAGAGTGAGTATGACCCACACTATGACAACCGTCACACAACTATCAGCACAGCAACGTTATGACTGTGGATCACTTCTCTGGTGACAACATGATGTGGATAGTCTACACTGTCGTATTAAGCTATGGCTCTCCCTACACTAGGGACCTTCTGGATCAGCTGGTGCCGCCGGTAAGGATGGTATGAGCGGTCTGCCCGGCCCCATCGGACCTCCCGGACCCCGTGGTCGCTCTGGAGAGATGGGACCCTCCGTAAGTCACTTCAACCACTTCAAAATCAAAATATTTTGCTCCTTGTACTCCTCTTATTCTTCATCACATCCTAACTTGGTTGGCCTTTGCTTCCTCCACATATAGGGACCCCCTGGCCCTCCCGGTCCCCCTGGCCCCCCCGGACCTCCCGGCGGTGGATTCGACATGGGCTTCATTGCTCAGCCCGCTCAGGAGAAGGCCCCCGATCCCTTCCGTCACTTCCGCGCCGACGACGCCAACGTGATGCGCGACCGCGACCTGGAGGTAGACACCACCCTCAAGAGCCTGAGCCAGCAGATTGAGAACATCCGCTCTCCCGAGGGCACCAAGAAGAACCCCGCCCGCACCTGCAGAGACCTGAAGATGTGCCACCCCGACTGGAAGAGCGGTGAGTTGGAGAGTCATAACCCCTCTCTAGACTACGGTTGCTCGCTCCTCATTAGTCAAGAAATTGCTTGGGCTTTGAGGAAAGAATGGAGCTGTATTGGTTCGGACAAGTTTTGGCGTAGTGTGTAAAGACATCTTCAGTAGACACAAGCTCTTTTAGTTTCTGTTGAGTCCTGCTGTCTGTGGAGTCTCAAAACGACCAGAATCACAGTGGATGTTCTTGACGCAATCCACTCTCTTCTCCATGCAGGCGAGTACTGGATCGACCCCGACCAGGGCTGCACCCAGGACGCCATCAAGGTGTACTGCAACATGGAGACCGGCGAGACCTGCGTCTACCCCACCGAGGCTGATATCCCCAAGAAGAGCTGGTACACCAGTAAGAACATCAAGGAGAAGAAGCACGTCTGGTTCGGCGAGGCAATGACCGATGGCTTCCAGGTGAGAACCTCGGCGTGACAACCTGGGCCGTTGGGAAAAGAGGACCCTAATCGCACCATTCTCTCGGATGACGAGTCCTTGATGCTAACTCTTATCTCGTTCTCCTTTCCCTCACAGTTCGAGTATGGCAGTGAGGGCTCCAACGCTAAGGATGTTAACATCCAGCTGACCTTCCTGCGCCTTATGGCCACCGAGGCCAGCCAGAACATCACATACCACTGCAAGAACAGCATCGCCTACATGGACCAGCAGTCCGGCAACCTGAAGAAGTCCCTGCTTCTCCAGGGCTCCAACGAGATCGAGATCAGAGCCGAGGGCAACAGCCGCTTCACATACAGCGTCACCGAGGACGGCTGCACGGTGAGTCCTCCTTCCGCCTGTTACCTACTCTCTGCTGTATCTTAGGCTGTGTCCGCTCAGGAACTTCTCTCGAAAGAATCCTTCCTCTCAGGGATGGTTGGAGAGAGAATTCTCGCCTCTAAAAGAGGTAGTTGGTGTAAGACTGTGGGCATGAGCAGCAGTCGTCTTGGAAAGGGCTTTTGGGATTATGGTGTTAATGTAGGACAAGGGTCACTGGTTGGAAGCAGATAAGGGTTTGATGTGAGGGGCTTTGTGATCTGGGATGATATTCTTCCATCACTTGGTATAAAGGGCTTTTTCAGGAGCCGTTTTTTGAAAGGGGGAAGGGAGGGAATGATTTTAAATGGATTGGGAAATGCAACTATGCATTCTGATTGTGCCTTTTTCATCTTCTTTCTCATCACAGTCGCACACCGGTGCATGGGGCAAGACAGTCATCGACTACAAGACAACGAAAACATCCCGTCTGCCTATTATTGACATCGCTCCTATGGACGTTGGTGCACCCAATCAGGAATTTGGCATTGAAGTTGGCCCAGTCTGCTTCTTGTAAAAAAGAAATCTGGACTTGAAATTGTTTGTGTGTGTGTATGTTTTTTTTCTAGCAGTCATCCCTCTCAACCCTTTTCTATGCATTTTTAAAAAACCCTAGAGTTTCATTTGGCCGTTCAAAAATGGTCCACTTGCTTAAAACTGCACTTCTGAAGACAGTGGTTGTGTGTCATCAAGCTTTTTTTGAGACCACTATTACCACCACCATCAACACCGAGGATACTTTAGAAGACTCAATGGTTTTACTGGCAAAAAGAAAATAATATATACTTGTAAAGTCTAAAATCCCCCCTGGAGTTTGACAGAAAAAAAACATCCCAGATACAGGTGACTTTTTTTTTACCACTGCGGAAGGACAATGAAAAAGAAAACCAAATGCTTTGTACCACTTTCAGGTGATGTCAAATAAATCTTAAAAATGACAGTGAAGTGTCTTGTTGTTGTACCCACCTGGAGAAGCAGTTGTTCCTTCTGAAGTCACACGAAAGCAGCATTAGAGACATGGGTTCAACTTCTTTTTTAATCTTATGGCTACCTCAAAAAGGAAATCCACGTTACCCAGTGTTAGTGAAGCCCAGGTTAGATTTTACACGGCAGAAGTATGGTTGAAAGCAACAGCTGCAAAAGGTGCTATTCTTCAAGAGGTCCTGACAATGGAGGGTGATCAAAATTGTGCTACTATGTTGTCATTCTTGCTTGCAGGACCTTAGGTGCTAAATTAGCAGATTATCTTGATGTCAGTCATAACAGATGTGTTTCAAGTGTTGGCTAAGATCTCTGCAACAGAGGCGTAGCAAGAGGTATACTGTAGTTAGGATGCACACGGTCCTGTCTAGTGTAGAATGAGCAGGTGGATTTGTTGTCTTTTGTTTTTAACATCTTTTGACACTTTTTGGTTGTTGTTTGTTTCGTTTTGAAATCCCCCCTTTTGTTGTCCAATTGCTTCTAGCAGTACCCCTCTTTCACCCCCCATTGTTTTAGTTTTTTTGTTTTGTTTTCTTATTTTATGCGAAGGGTTTTGGAATAAATTGAACACAGAAAAAATGGAAATATCAAATTATGAGCGAAGCAGACACACCGTTGGGGGATTAAAACAAGAGGATCTGTACCTATTTTGTATATGTATAAAAATTTGAGATGTTTTTAATTATTTTGGATGCTGAAATAAAGCATGTTAAGTGTTCTACCTTATGTTTGTCAGACATGATCTTGACTATTTCCTGACTGCCCAATGGACTTGAATGAGGCACAGCTTGCACCTGTTACAGTTGTTTTGACTGAAAGGAAGATTAAAGAAAATCTCAGAAATGTTTGCCTCTGAAAATGATATGCTCCTCAGAACCAGGTAACATTTAAGGTGGAACCGTGTCCAAGTCAACAATTAGGCTAAAGTAAAAACACGTGGTGGCCATTGTTAGTGTTAAAGACAGTTCAATAGTACAAACACAGCACAGAAGATGGATACTTCAATACTCTACCTTTACAACATAGGCTAAATGGTTTAATCCTTTTTTCGAACTTAAATCCGCTCTGGGCAAAATCCAGTTTGAAGATGAATATCCAAGACATTTGACCTCAGTTCCCCCACGCTGTTCGTCTCCTTTCGACGGGGTTAATTGAAATAGATGTTCCATTCTGTTCTGTCAAGTATATCCACCCGTGATAACCATCCACATTGGCGCTCCCTTGGAGACGACACCTCTGTATGCAGTGGTCACAGTTTACGCATTGATGTTTACGCATCCGTCGGCAAAAGCAAAACCGCGTCACAATTGGAATCCAATTTGTTTCAAGCAAAGTTGATCTGAAATAGAAAAAAAATACAAGAGGATAGCCATCCGTAAGACATTCTCTCTGATAAGCATTCGGTTGTGGAGACCCAGCACCATAGTCTAACCATCTCTGCCTTTCAGAGGCACACTATTCAGATGGGCTCTACTCTAACAGTTAGTCAGTCCTGAGTTGGCTTTACAAAGGGACCGATTGTCCACCCTGTTGTGTCAGCAGGCAGCAGCATAGTAGGCGGCTACCCCCAAATTCCGGAGGACTATAAGGGTTTTATTTAGTCAGTAAATTCCAACTTTTGGACTCACATTTCTCGGATATGCAACATCAATACTAAACACAAATAACAGCTTTTTTGACTAAATAATATAGTTCGGGTAGGCTAGTCTGTTTTGGTTTTCCTGCTTGTACTCAATTTTGTAGACGGAGTGGTGGCCTGGGGATGGGGTACGTAAAGATTTTGAGAGGGGGTGAAGATTCATGAAGGAATATTGTGAAATTGGATAATTCATTCCGTAAATGAATGCCCTTGTAATTTCGCTCTAGAAGGATCTTTATAACAATGTTATAATCATTGTTCAATAAAAGATAATTAGGTTATTTTTCTCCTATATTGTTGATATTCTCTATACCCTGTCTCAATCTGGACTTCAAGTCAAGAAAAATGTGACAACATGCAGGTACGCAGGCACAAGCACACACATAGCAACACACACGTTTGTTTTACTATCCTTGTGGGGACCAAATAATTGATTCCCATTTAAAAATCCTATTTTTCCTAACCCCTAACTGTAACTCAAACCCCTACACCTAACCATAACCCTAACTATAACATCTAACCCTAAACCTAAGCCCTAACCCTAATTATAACCCTAACTCTAATACCTAACCTTACCTAACTATAAACTTAATGGTAACCCTAACCCTAAATCTAACCCGTAAGCCTAAAATAGCCTTTTCCATGGGGAGACTGGTGAAATGTCCCCAAATCACTGTGAGGATTTCTGGTCCCCATAAGGCTAGTAAAACACACACACACACACATGCACACGCACAAACACACACACTCAGATCGTTAAAGCCACATTCTGTATGTAAAATTCCAGTCATTGGAATTGATTAGATTATTACTGTCTTGTTTTATCACAAACCATGCTTGTTTTAGTAAGTTGTGTTGCTTTCATTACATGTCATGCACCAGGCCCAGATACTGTATATTAGCCATAGAAATGAAGTAGATCAACTATTTGCATTGCATGAATTTGCATTTGCTCTGTTGTTTCCATTTTTGTTAGTGACCAACTCTTTGATTCACGGTGGGCATATTGTTTTTGTGCCGTTTGCTTGTAGAGCGCAGGTTTTTTTATAATGTCAACAGAGGAAATACTGCCATCTTGTGGAACCAGGTGGCTCGGGTCATATAGAGTAGGCCTAGCAGCACTCTAAAAACAGTAGATGTATATATCCCCTGAGGCAGGTATACCCAAACTGAGAATGGCGTTGCGTACCCCGACGCAATGCCGTCAGGGGTGCGCTAAACAAAAATGTGTAAAATAAAAATACAAATCCATTTATAACAGTAACAGTCCATTTATGTTTTCCAATTGGGCTATACTGTACACTTGGGCGAGGTTTTTCTTCTCTCACCTGAGTAGCCTCGTTTCTCGTTTCACTGCCCGAAAAAATTAAACCATCTAGCGTTCAGCGAAATAACAACAGACCGTCAAATACAGGTAGCCTAGTCAAATAATGAACATCCAATCACATTAACCGTTACTCTCCCGCAGGAATTCCAAACTGTAGCTGCTGCTCATGTTGCTCTCTGTACTGATGGCGCAAAAGCAAAGACTGGGAGACGTAGTGGAGTGGTAACGTGTGCAAGCAGTTGCTCCCGACGCCACTTGGGTACACTGCAGCATCCACCGAGAGGCTCTTGCAGCCAAGGGAATGCCTGACAGCTTGAAAGACGTTTTGGGCACTACAGTGAAGATGGTTTAACTTTGTTAAAGCAAGGCCCCTGAACTCTCCTGTATTTTCTGCACTGTGCAATTATATGGGCAGCGACCATGCAATGCTTTAGAGCATACAGAAGTGGTTGTTCGTGAACCCGGCTCGCATATCAGAAGAGCCAAATCTATTGATAAAAACACAGGAAAAATTAAGATATGAATAATCAAAATATTTAAATGAATAGAATTAGCTAATTCAAAAGAACGAAAAAGAGAAATGAAATAATATAGGCCTAAATGCTCAAGCACACACACACATTCGTTCTGACTGTCTGCTCAGACTAACAGCCTCACCTGTTGTTCCTGTCTATCAGGCACGCAGGGTCGACCAATGAACCGAAGATGTGTGAGGAAGGACCGAGCCAACTCACTCAAAGTCACACACTTAGCAGCCGAGGAGAGAGAGGAAGGACAGTTGTGAAAACAACAGCTGGAAAATGAGTTGGAAGCACAGTAGCATTTGGATGCATTTTTAACAATGTAGACAATGTTAGAGCACAGTGTAGAATTTGCCAAAACAAAATCTCATATGAAGCCGGTTCTACGCACAACCTACACCGGCATATGCGAACTGTGCACCCAACTGTGAAGCTAGCTGTAGCGGAGCTTCAAGAAACTAGCGGGCCTGCTAGTGATAGTGGTGGAGCCAGCACCTCCAGACATGGAGATGTATTCACTCAGTCAAGTAGGCCTACTCCGCGACCCACAGCAACGCAGTCTTCTATGGATCAGTTTATACCAAAGTCCATGTCTGTAGCAAAACAAGGCCAAATTGATATTGCATTGGCTAAAATGATTGCCACTGATTTCCAGCCATTTTCGATCGTGGAGGACAGAGGTTTTTAGAAATTATAGCAATAGTCTAAATCCAATGTACACAGTTCCAAGCAGGAAAACCCTTTCAAAATCACTTATTCCACAACTGTATGAGAGCACACAGGCTTCAGCGCTGGAAAGAGTCCAAAAAGCTATTGCAGTTTACCTTACCACTGACTGCTGGACATCAAGGGTAACCACTTCTTACATATCGGTTACATGTCACTTCATTGAAGATTTTTCGATGTCTAGCTGTCTTCTGGACTGCTTTGAGTTCTGGACTGCTTTTGAGCAAGTAGATGGAAAAGTGGTCTGTTGTGTTAGCGACAATGCAGCTATATACATTATATATGTACATGAGCAGTAGATGATAATGTAGTATCAGTAAACAAAACATGAACCTGAACTAATAAGTTACTGTTCTCACTTTTCAGCTACGTGACAGCCTCAAAAATGATACTCCTGTGTAAGGGTCTGCGGCGAATCACAGCCAGCCGCCAGAGAGAAGCAAATGTAACTACAGGACAAGTGACAGAGTTGATGGACACCCTATGTTCATCAATGGACAGAAAGTTCCACAGAATGGAATATAATCACGTGCTATCAGAAACCGCTGCACTTGACCCCAGGTTTAAGAAGTTAGCCTTCAGTGATGCCAGAGTGGTTGATGAGGCTCTTCAAATAATAACCTCAGCAGTAGGGAGGGACAGCCCCAGCAGTCAGCTGGCTCAGGCACCAGGGCAACAGGAAGAAGAGGGATCAGATGGAGCAGAAGCACCAGCAGTAGTGCCACAAACATTTGCTGTTTGGATGCTGTTTGACGAGAGAGTAACTGGGGATGCGGCACGAAGGAATCCCTCAGGAGATGCCATAATGGATGCCTCCTGCATTATCTGCAGATCCTCTGAGCTTGTGGAAGAACAAGACCTCTGCCTACCCACGGCTTACTAAAGTCATGACAGAGATACTCATAGTGCATAGTGGCCACATCTGTTCCCTCTTAAAGGGTCTTCTCGAAAACGGGACAAATAATTACTGAGAGAAGAAACCCGCATCAGCCCCTCGAAAGTGAGGCAGCTTGCATTTCTGAATGCAAATCTCTCATAAAAGCAGAATATGGTCAGCGTTGCTGTGTGCTGCTGGTTATAACAAGGCAATAAAGGAGAGGAAAGAGGGAACAGATTCATGTTTTAAGTGGGATGCTGCAGTTTTGCACATTGTTATTTATTCTTCTTTGATATGGTGCAATATTCTATTCTGCTGTTCAGATTGTATTCGTTTTGTATTGTTAGATTTATATGCAGTTTGTTTATGTACATTAAAAAGTTATACTTTAAATGCAAATGTTTAATAGCCTTCTTTTTCATAACCAAATGTATTTAACAATGGATTGGTTTGTTAAGGGAGAGTATGATTTCATTTAATAATTTAATTAGAATTGTTTTAACACCAATCATAGTCAAACTATCGCAAACTGTTTGACTTGAAAAAATACAAAACATACATTTTTTAAAGAGCTGTTTGGGAGCCAAAAGAGCCAAAAGAGCCAGCTCTTTTTGGTGAGCTGAGCCGAACGAGCCGGCTCAGTGAAAAGAGCTGGAATGCCCATCACTATTACTGACCATCATTTTCACGTCTGACCGCTTGTTTGATGACAAGTTTCTCACACGACTGGCCTCTGGGTGATGTTTTTTCTTGACTGAATGATCTGAATCTAGGATTACAGGAACTCTCCGCAACTATATTCAATGTGCGGGACAAAATTGAGACTATGATAAAGAAATTGGAGCTCTCCCCTGTCTGCATTAACAAGGAACACACAGGTCCTTCCATCATTGTATGATTTTGTGTGTGCAAATGAACTCAAGCCTACGGACAATGTCAAATGTGATATAGCGAAGCACTTGAGTGAGTTGGATGCGCAATTACACAGGTACCTCACTGAAACGGATGACACAAACAACTGGATTCGTTTTACCTTTCATGCCCTGCCTCCAGTCCACTTACCGACATCTGAACAAGAAAGCCTCATCGAAATTGCAACAAGCGGTTCTGTGAATTGCAGAGTATCCCGCCTTGTCAAATCGCGCTGTTAAGACACTGATGCCCTTTGCAACCACGTACCTATGTGAGAGTAGATTCTCGGCCCTTAATAGCATGACAACTAAATACAGGCACAGACTGTGTGTGTAAAATTATTTAAGACTGAGACTCTCTCCTATACAACCCAATATTGAGTTATGTGCATCCTTTCAAGCACACCCTTCTCATTAACCTGTGGTGAGTTATTCACAATTTTAAATTAACATTAAGGTTTTATATGTAAGAAGGGATATTCATGAGCTAAATAATATATTATTATAATATTATTATTTGTGCCCTGGTCCTATAAGAGCTCTTTGTCACCTCCCACAAGCCGGGTTGTGACAAAAACTCACACTCATTCTTATGTTTAATAAATATATCGTAGTGGCAGGCTTACAATGATGGCAAAAACAACATTTGAGAGTGCGCTGACCCTGGTGCTAGAGGGGTTACGCAGCTGGACGTTGAATGTTTGAAGGGGTAGGGGCATATGAACAGTTTGGGAACCACTGCCCTGAGGCAATAGAAAGCAAAGCTAAAGGAATAGAAAGAATGGAGACTTCTAGTCTTGGGAGGGACTTATATTGGGGAAAGATTAACTTCATGCAAAAGTCTCTGCGATATCGCAGCGCAATTTACCAATATAACTTCCAGACCCTACTGGATAGGCTGTTGATACCTAGCACTACCGGGCATGCTGTCGGCTTGCTAGCAACCACATGACGAGCCACGCTGGACAATGCTAGCGTGGCTTGGCAAAGCATCGCTGCTTGTGGATCACAGCCGTGAGATTAAACGTATTGTAATGAAACAGGCAGGGAGCAGGCCTCGAACTCTCGAACTACTAAACCCGAAGTCCAGCGCGCTATCGACTGTGCCCCAAAAAGCATGCTCAAGTGGCAGAGTCGATATCCGCGCGTATAAACCCAGGGTCATTACAGTATTTTGGCGTGATGCCTGACAAAATGTGCACCACCATCGCCCGCAGTCGCTATTGAGTCCCTTTGGCTGTCTGTCACATGCATCACATGTTGCCTGGGTAGGCTCCAGTCGTTCACCACAGTGAGTCTCCAGACAGAGAGAGACAACAGGCAGCACAAATGTGGGTCATTACTGCGGTGTGTGTGTGTCTGTGCAGCCACATGACCACAGGCAGGGGAGGCGTTGCCATGGAGACTCCACCACAGTTGTGTGTGTGTGTGTGTGTGTGTGTGTGTGTGAGGGCCGCACTCGAGTTGAGAGATTCACGGCCTCAGCTGCAATGAATCTCCCTGAGAACTAGTGCCTGCTGTGAGCCAACCTGCTGCAGGTACAGTGGTCTGGACCCTACATAATTTGGTTCTGGTGGCACTTGGCTGCAGCATGCTGCTTGTAACACCACCAGAGGTGTGGCTTTGAATCTTGAATGGGGCCACATATACAGAATATGTTTGATAAAACAACTCGCTTTGCAGCTAAATACTCATTTTATTATATAATGTGGATGTGGATATTCGAGGATGTTACATATAAATCATTTAAGCCCATCAATATTAATAATAATGTGCATTTTCTCACAGACTCACACTGTAGGAACACAGTTCTCTTTTGTTATCCAAGCTGGAGAAGAGTAGGGGTGTGAGGTTTGTTGCTCTGCCATCTGCTGGCTACATATGGTCAGTAGAAATGCATCTTTACATTTGAGTAGGTTGAAGATAACAATATTGCCACTACCTGTATTTACTGTTACCACTAGTCCTATTATCAATAGGTAGGAATGATACAAGTCATCTTTAATATGTTCATAGTATATAGTGAATGTGCTGATATGTAGGGATATATAGGGTTCCGTCAAGGCAACATCACTTACCATCCCGCCTCTTCTCTCTGCAGTAAGTCTGCAGTGTTGAGTCATTGGTTTAGACAGCTGGGCCTGCATCCCAAATGTCACACTATACCCTAAATAGTGCACTTCTTTTGCCAGAGCCCTATGGGCCATGTTCAAAAGTAGTGTGCTATGTCGGGAATAGGGTGCCATTTGAGACTTTCCTCTGCTGTGTTGACCCATGGTTAACCCCAAAGGATGATAATTCTGCCACTGCACGTTAGAACCTGGTGGTAGAAGGAAATGATCTCTCTCTGTGGAGACTAGACAGATGGAATCCCACTATAAACTGTAAGGTAAAAACAAATGTACACACAGTGTTTTACATGCCCAAGGACCATTGTGGTGACACTGACAGGAGGAACCACCTAACCTTAACCGAACAGAAAGAAAGGCAAGGGCAACACGTATAAGAGGCTAGGGAAAGACTGAACATGAAGACAGTGTTTGTTCTTTAAATAAACAACACAAAAGGAATACAAAATACTGACACTTTTGCAATGCCTTTATAATTCAGTATATAGCCTATGGTATTCTTTCTATAGAGGGCGAGTGAGCAAATCACATGGGTATGAGCCTATAAAAAGATGCCTATAATTTAATCTTAAAAAATATCTTTAACATGCCACTTTCCACCTGCGGTGCCCAGAGAATGGTGGCAAAGTGTCTCTAAGTGCAAAAATGATGACTCTATCAATTTACAAAACAGTGGGATAGGCTTGCATTTTAAGAGATGGCTTGGTTTATTCCCTATTTGTCATTCATTTTTTTCCAGGTTAGTCTCATTGAGATAAAAATCATTTTTTTTCAAGAGAGACCTTCATTTATATACATTTCTACCATGTATATTCAGCTTTCCAGTCCATATGTGCAACTAGCCTAGTAGTAACCTACACACGTTGGATAAAATACGCTATCTAGAACCCAAAAGGGTTTCCCCAGAGGATTCTACATGGGACCCAAAAGAGTTCTACCTCGAACCAAAAAGGGCTGGTAATTAACAACGTCATGCTCCCTGATGTGGTCAGTGGTATAGGCTACTATAAGACATCTTCCCTGTTAGTGAGCATTTATCCTTTGCCAAGATAATCCATCCACCTGACAGGTATGACATATCAAGAAACTGATTAAAACGCATGATAATTATGCAGGCGCACCTTGGGCTGGGGACAATAAAAGGCCACTCTAGAATGTGCAGTTTTTTCACAGAACAAAATGCCACAGATGTATCAAGTTTTGAGAGAGCGTGCAATTGGCATGCTGAATGTCCACCAGAGCTGTTGCTAGATAATGTAATGTTAATTTCTCTATCAAAAGCCGCCTACTACATAATTTTTGACAATTTGGCAGTATGTCCAACCGTCCTCACAACCGCAGATGACGTGTAACCAAGCCATCCCAGGACCTCCATATCTGGCTTCTTTACATGCGGGATCGTCTGAGACTAGCCACACGGACAGCGGATGAAACTGAGGAGTATTTCTGTCTGTAACAAAGCACTTTTGTGTGGAAAAAAACAAATTCTGATTGTCTGGGCCTAGCTCCCCAGTGGGTGGGCCTATGCCTTCCCAGGCCCACCCATGGTTGCGCTCCTGCCCAGTCATGAGAAATCCATAGATTAGGGCTTAATCTAATTTAATTTAAATTATTTCAGTTGACTGATTAAAATCGTTGAAATTGTTGGATGTTGCATTCATATTTGTGTTCAGTATACATTGATAAAGGAAATGTAAACACTTTTAGACAACATATGTTTAATGTAATGAAAAGGCACTATAATGCCTGTAGCCTATCTGATAAACTCGACAAGGATCTCATCTAGATTAGGCATTCTTAAACCCCCTAAACCCATAAACGATAAAGATATATATTTTTTTTGTAATATATGAATAACTGTATTAGGCTCAAGAGAAATCCTATTTGTCCCTGCATTTAAAGAGCAACTGCCCGTGGCAAATGGTGTTTCAATGGAAGTGGGACATTCTGCAAAGGATTGTTTCAATTTTTACCACAAACCAAGAACAGAAACTCGTCACACTTATCACCATCGCGATAAACGATCTAACAAAACCTCATTGGGTTTGGATAATCCTATGATGAAGTGTCAAAAGGAAACTGGTGTCATTTGGAGGTTCCACTGGCTGTTGTTACACTGCTGTGCACTGTACAAACAGACAAATAGTAAAACAGGCCTAGCATACCACCCCGTCAAAAATAGTTAATCGTGTTTTTGGAAGATGTTGTGATTGCTTTTGAATCGTGAGCATTAACCATTGTTCTTCTTGTGTCTTCACAGATTTAACTCACGAGGTCGCTGCCGACTCACACATTTTTGTTCCATTCCAAGGAACAGCCTAACAATGTAACAACCACTACCACTTCGATATATATATATTACTGTTCATTATATTACATTTTTTAATTATGTGTGTAACATTTCATTGAGCTATACTTTGACTTAATGTATTTCAGATCGAGCTAACTGTAACAGCTTTTGGCGTTTGGTCACCAGTCGGTCTAATGGTTTTGGGCTATAATGGGCTATACACGCAAATACAATGTCATTTGTAATTATTTAGGTGCTGAAATTAGTAATTTGTATAAAAACGTAATTTTATGTGACGTTTAATCGGCTATAAACCCATAGGTCTAGCAGCCGGTTCAGTGGGATAATAAATCATCTATAGGCCTGTTCGATTATTGGCCCGAATGTATTGTAGCCAATAGCCCTACGAGAGGCATGTCTTTTGCAAGATAAATTAGGGGGGAATCTTCAAGTCTATTTTGTTTTGCTCTACATCAAGGGTTAAAGTTGCCTGTGATGCCATATGCTGTTGGTGGTGAGGAGGGGGAGGTTGGAGAGAGAGAGAGAGGGAGAGAGAGAGAGGGAGAGAGAGAGAGGGAGAGAGAGGGAGAGAGAGAGAGAGAGAGGGAGAGAGAGAACGAGCAAAGGCATCAGTTCGCTACGCTCGCAAGGGAATCAGAAGCGAAAACAGAACGTGGACACAATGGATTCTATAATAGACGGATTGTAACTTGAACGAAACACTGTGAGCAAGGTACGGTAACCAAACCTAGTAAAGATGTAACGACATTACATGTTTTTGCTTTTATCTTGCTCTTGTAGAGAAAATAACTGCTATTCCAACTGCAGAAGATGCAGGAAGCGATGTACAGCCATCATGCAAGCGAGGTGTTCGAGGCCCTTAATTTCCGCAGGGTCCTAATGTTTTTGACAACACGGCGTTTTGACGGACGCACATAGGGTATTGTCGGGGATGTTTCATGAAAGTGTATTCCACAATACATGTCCTGTATATATATAGTTTGTTGAGCGTGCTAGCGTTTATAGCGAACAGACTAAATTATAGCGCTCCGTAATCCTAACTGACTGTCTGCCTGGTAGTCTATTAGTCACAACAAAAACCTATCATAACATGACATGTGTTTATTTTAGATGCTCCGTTGCACATCAGACACACGTTGCTACATTTTACAGACCACCTATTTGGAACGTGTCGTTTCCTGATACAATGTATCGTACGATTGTTGGACTGTAGCTGAGAAAATATATATTTTTTGTCAAAAATTGCGGAATGGTCTATACGCTGAGAAGATGAGTCACTGACAAAATAGCGTGCTCCATGACTAAAGAATTTAGGGTAGATTGTGTTCGTGTTTTGTATAGGATGTCCTTTGTGCTGTCTGCATAGGCTGTTGCAATAGCTTATTCCATTCATTGAAGTGGCACTGATCAAATGCGGATATATGGATTCTCTGTCCGATTTCAATTAGGCCCAATGTTGGATAGATTCTCATCAAAGGCATTATGTATATCATATTTAAATCCAACTGACATCATACATGACATGTAGACTACATCCGTTTACATACAATAGGCCTATGTGTAGTGGTAGCAGGATACTGTGCTTTCTTTGTAAATACAATTAGAACGTTCATGGGATAAGGTGTCGCCATGGTAATATACGATAACAGGAAACTGGATCAATACAGTGCTGCTGATTTGAAGAATAAAGGCATTGTGGCAGGTATTTGCATAATTATGGTCCAGCCTGGTATGTTGTACGTGATTTTCAACAACATTTAGGCATATTTAGTCTATTACATGGTCTGAGTGCGGCAGGGTAGACTAGTGGTAAGAACGTTGAACTAGTAACCAAAAGTTTGCAAGATTGAATCCCTGAGCTGACAAGGTAAAAACCTGTCGTTCTGCCCCTGAACAAGGCAGTTAACCCACTGTTCCTAGGCCATCATTGAAAATAAGAATTTGTTCTTAACTGACTTGCCTAGTTAAATAAATAAAAATATATACAAAAGTAATGGACATCCTTTCAAATGAGTGGATTTGGCTATTTCAGCGACACCTGTTGGTGAAATGTGTATCAAATTGAGCACACAACCATTGGCAGATACATGGCCTTACTGAAGAGCTCAGTGACTTTCAACATGGCACTGTGATAGGATGCCACCTTTACAACAAGTCAGTTTGTCAAATTTCTGCCCTGCTAGAGCTGCCCCGGTCAACTGTAGGTCCTGTTATTGGGAAGTGTCTAGGAGCAACATTGGCTCAGCCATAAAGTGGTAGGCCACACAAGCCCACAGAACAGGACTGCAGAGTGCTAAAGCGCATAACGTGTAAAAATCCCCTGTCCTTTGTTGCAACACTCACTACCGAGTTCCAAACTGCCACTGGAAGCAACGCAAAAAATCTTAACGCTACAACACACAATTTACCTTCTAAACAATTCTGTGTTTCCAACTTTATGGAAACAGTTTGGGGAAGGCCCTTTCCAATTGCAGCATGACAATGCCCATGTGCACAAAGTGAGGTCCGTAGAGAAATGGTTTGTCAGGATCGCTGTGTAAAAACTTGACTGCCTGCACAGAGCCCTGACCTCAACTCCATATAACACATTTGGGATGAATTGGAACGCCGACTGTGAGACAAGCCTAATCGCCCAACATCAGTGCCCGAGCTCACTAATGCTCTTGTGGCTGAATGGAAGCAAGTGCCCACAGCAAAATTCCAACATCTAGTGGAACGCCTTCCCAGAAGACTACTGTTGGTTATATACTGTATTTGAGTGACCGTAAAGACATTGGATTTGTAGTCCTCTCTCAAACAGACTCATGGCTCTGATTACATGAATGAGGATTATTGTTATACAGTTAGCTTTAAGACCCTGTGGTGTCTTTCTACTTTGCAGCAGCTTTTGCTGTCGGTGGTGAGACCAGAAATCTTGAGGCAGCTGAGAGAAATCCTAGCGATCAAAATGATATAATGACTAAGGGATACAGCACAAGCAATCCGTCACAAGTTGAACTTCTGCCAGGCCTACTCCAATTTGCTATCTGTGTGTTATTGTTGTAAACCCTAGACTAGTCATATCATATTTATCTCATATCATTCACTGCAGTTCTCCTTTCTAAGTGTAGGTGAATAGGTAGGTTACAGCCTGGGGCGTTGCAAATCTCCTATTTACATCAGCCCAAACTTCCCTCACACCCACGTGTGTAGCTTTCTATTTTTTCTCTCTCTTGGATTTCTCTAACTTGCTCCTTTTCAAGCTTCTATCCATCCTTCCTTTCCTTTCTTGTGTGCAAGATCTCTATCTATCTTCCTTTCATTTTCACTAACCCACTCTCTCTTCCCCACTATCACTCAATGCGGTTATTGCATTTGTGTCTGTCTACCTTATGTGGCAGGCAGACTCCCTCAGGTGAAATTGAGTGGTTTTGTTTGTTTTTCTCATCCAGGGGGAGGAAGACAGAGGAGCTATGCTGTTACTTCCAAGTCTCAGTGGCTCAGTTTGATTAACCATGATGAAGACTGAACCCCCATCGGCGGGCAGTGCCAGCTCCACCCTCCGGAGCCCGTCCCCCCACAGGAACGCCTATGAGGCGGGCATCCAGGCTCTGAAGCAGGCCCACGACGCCCTGAATAATGCCGCCAATGGGGACGATGCTGCCAAGGATGGAAAGCCGCCACGGCCTACCGGCAGGGGCCACCGGCAGTACGGCTCCAATGTCCACCGCATCAAGAACATGTTCATGCAGATGCAGTCGCCTGGCGATGAGGATGACCCGTCCAAGGCCAATGACCAGGCGGTGCGGCTGTCCCTGCCCAGGGCCAGCAGCCTCAATGAGGACGTGAACCACAGCGCCCTGCTCAAGCTGGGCGCCACTGTCTCTGAGCGCGTCAACCGCTTCGACCCCAAGGGCGGCGAAGTCGGCGGGTCCCGAGGGGCCTCAGCGGGATACTCCAAGCTGCAGGAGACGAGGAAGATCTTCGAGCAGCGCCAGCTGCAGGAGAAGCAGTCGGCCACCAACCGCATCCTGCTCAAAAAGGAGCGTCCGGTTTCATCCGCGGTCCAGGACAGTCGGCTGGATGTGGTAGTGCGCTTCAATGGCAGCACTGAGTCTCTGGACTGCCTGGATATGGTAGGGGGAGCCGGTGAGGCGGTGTCGCCCACCGTTAGCCAGCTAAGCGCTGTCTTCGAGAAGGGTGACCTGAGGAACAACCTGAACCGGCCCTCCTCCACGTCCCCATTGCCCTCCCGAGGAGAAAGCCCCACTCCGGCGAAAACAGCGGAATGCCTCAACTCCAAAATCATCGCCAGGAAGGTGCAAGTCTTGCCCCCAGGAAGTCAGGGGGATGGGAGCAGCCAACCCTTGGACCAGGAGGCTTCCCCCAGAAGCCCCAGGAACAGAGCAGCTCCCCAAAACGACAACGGCTCCTCAGGAAGTCCACAAACAGGGGACAGGACCTCTTCTGCTTCTACCGAAGCCAAGCCTGAGAGGGAGAGAGGGAAGGAAGCCAGGGGCTCAAGTACCGGAGGCGAGCCTGGCAGGGAACCAATACCCAAGGACCAAGAGGACTCCTCCGCACCCGAGGCAGGAAGCCGGCTGGTGCAGGCCGAGATCCACGCCTCACTGGAAAATGGAGAGGCCTCTGGGGGCCCCAGTGACATGGTAGGGCGGCAGGAGGGAGAGAGGGGCCACAGGGAGGAGCCAGGGGAAGGACCCCAATGTGAGGGACAGAAAGAGGATGGCCTGGAGGAGGAGTCTCGTAAGGATGATTACTCGGAGGGCGACCTGGTGGACATCAGCGCATACAGCGGCATCGGAGAGGACTCCGGCGGCAGCCAGCTGGATGAGGATGAGGAGGAGGAAGATGAGCCCTACGAGCCAGAGTCGAGCTGCTCTGAGATCCCGGGACTGCCTGCTGAGGAGGAAGCACCGCCGGAGAACAGGAAGATCTGCTTTAGCACTGGACCTATAAAGGTGAGTCTCTGGTTCAGGTGGGCAGAAATGAGGAACAGTTTATCAGGAGATAAGGGAAGAGACTGGTCTGAAGTGGAGATCAGAAGCTATCTAGTGGTAGACTATTATTTTTACCCTTAGGCGTAGTACTTCATTTTATTTTTTGTTTTACAGTAGTATTCAGAAGACTAAGCTCTATGACTCATTTGTGTAGAAGTTATAATAGTTGTTTGTTGACGCTACCACACAGTTTACATTGGCCCACGCCTCTACACGTTTTACACATTTGAATGACTTTGCATTTCCTGTATTGGTGAAAACATCTTGTGAAAGCCTGTGCAAAGATCAGCATCCACATACTTCCTTCCACCTTCAAATCAAATGTTATTATTAGTCACATGCTTTGCAAACAACAGGTGTGTACTAACAGTGAAATGCTTACTTAGGGGCCCTTTCCAACAATGCAGAGAGAAAGAAAATAGAGAAATAATCGAAAAGTAAAACATGTAATAATAGATACACAATATTCAACCATAAATTGGCTATAAGGGGTACCAGTACCGAGTGGATGTGCAGGGGTACGAAGTAATTGAGGTAGATATGTACATATAACTAGGAATAAAGTAACAGATAAAAACAGTAGCAGCAGTGTATGTGATGAGTCTAAATAGTTAATGCAGATAGTCCGGGTAACTATTTGGGTTAACTATTTAATTAACCTTTTAAGAGGTGATCAAGCTACATTTGAAACTCTCTACTAGTGTTTGCCAGGTAAGTATCTTATAACTAACTGTAGGTTTACCTATCTAAGATGTGCCAAATACATTCTCTCCAGCTCAGGGCTCCAGCTATGCATTTGGTTTGTTAACTTTCTAGATAGGTTGCGAGATCAAGCTTCTCGGTTAGAGCAGAGACAATCAATCCCCTGGATCAAGATCCCTGCTGTCTAGTATTTGTTTTGTGCGTGCAACCTTTTTGAGATAATTGTACAACCTCATGACCTGTGGTGTCTTTGTCCTTGCAATTAGTTTAATGTTATCATGCGCTTGCTAGCATTTAGCTAGTGTTCGCTATGTGAATTTGCCATGTATTTTTTTTTTTGCATTTATTTTTTTTAAATCATTCAATTGTGTGCACTGCCGGTATAACCATATACCCCGGTATGGTACAGAAACGGTATGAAAATCTGGATACTTCCCAACTCTTCTACGGAGTGCTTCAGAGATAGAAGCTAATAGCTAGGTTTAGACTTCTGGATATCAGGCCCACTTATTGGTTTAGCTGTTTCAACACAGCAGCTTCAGCGTGTGTTTACTGCAGAACACATTCAGCACTACTGTGTGAGCTGCTCTATGTATGACTAAGTGACTGACAACGTGTGAAATCTCTCTTTGGCGTGGTCAGCATTCATTCGTTTGCTTGACACTGAGGGCCTACTCAGTAGTCCTGACAGCAAGATAGACTTGTTCCACCTGCCTTGACGCCAGTCAGATTAATCGTTTCAGCTTGCACCAGCAATAATTATTGTGGTGAAAACCAATGTAGAAATCCCTCTTCAACAGCTTAGTTACTCTAAGATCTGTATGCTGTATCAAGGGACCTTAAAAAAGCTGGGGCAAAGAATTCAATTCCTAATGCTGACTCCTGCTCCAATGATATATATTTTGCAGCCAGGTATAGGCTAGGTGTTCTCAGGGGCTTCAGCCTGAACCACAAGCACATAGTTTACATCAAATGTGAAATTATGTAGGTAGGTAGATATTAGCTCTACGCTTCTTTATATTGTCATTATGAAATGTCAGATGAATATGCCAGTGGCCTTTCTCTCCTGTCCCTTGGTGACTTGCCATTAAATGCCACCAGCAAGGATTTTGTCTCCCCACCATGCACAGCATGCTAACCAACCGGACAGCCACCCTATCACTGTAACTATGTGAGATGGATTTTCAGTAGCAATTTTTGCCTATACAATATATCCTCACCTCTTCTCAGTCAGTGAGTGTCTGAGATTTCATGATTGTGATTAGGGCACAATATATTTGCTGCATAGCCTTGTAATCCTTGTAAAGCATTGACTGCTTCGCAGTGGGCCACCCTTAAGCGCAGCCACTTGTGACACGTGTAGTGGCATGCCACGACTTTGCTGTCACAGCAAGCAATGTCCCTTTATTCCTCAGTGGCGGAGGATAGAAGCTAGCATTTAGGCTAGTCCATCATGGTGTAGAGTGGAAGGTTTGAAGCTGTTAAATCTACTAGACCTATCTCTGCATAGCCATTGCTGTTGCACTGTCTTGATCTGACCTTTTCAAGAGCTGGAGATGACAGTTCAGCATCTTATTTGACCTTTCTGACCTATCGACACCTGTTATAATGTCATGGCTTTAACTCAACCAAGGGTGTGGCTTAACCATGATTCATTCACTGCACCTGGGAGTTCATTCTGCAGTCAGCTTCCATTGTTGATAAACTGTGCTGTATATGAGTGTCTTGTTTTGTCTGCAGTAGTGCCTGATACTTACGCATATTCCCGTACCGTGACTGACTGACTCCCTCTCTTAGCCAAGGTGATGGCACTCGGTGAAGAGAATGAATGTCAGTTAGGCATTCAGCAGGCCATGGGGATGACTTGGTGAATCACCCGTGTTGTCCTCTTTGCAGAGATGAGGACAGAACAGGCACAGGTACATTGTCCACTCGGTCAGCTCCAGAGTTTCTGGGTCACAGGAGGGCTGCATCCCAAATTGCACCATATTTCCTAGATAGTGCACTGACCTGGTCAAAAGTAGTGCATTGTAGCAAATTATATTCAGACATTGGCCTCATTACGGAACAAATCTCATCATTGATACATTTAATCACCATTTGACTTCAGCAGGGTATCTCTTTGAAATAACTTATTCCAAGCCTATTCACAATGGTGTTGGGCTGGATGCTGATTGGAGAAACTTGCCGAATGATCAGAGAAATGATATTCAAAGCTTTTCTTTTAGGCTATTTACCGAAAATGAAGTCCTGGATGCTTTGCTAGCGTTAGACAACAAGAAATCCACATGGGCCGACCAATTGGATCCTGGTCTGCTTAAGTGTGCAGCACCCATTATTGTTGGTTCAAACCCACATTTTTTTTTCTAAAAGTATGTAAATCAGCTCTTGTGCTGCCACTCCATAAGGATGGGCATAGTAGTGATCTTAATCATTATTGCCCCATTTCTAGGTTTCCTGGTCTAGCTAAGATTCTTGAATCCTTGGTAAATGTACAGCTTTGCTCTTTTTTTTCCATCTGAGAAATGTATTTACGAATGTATACCAATCAGGGTTTAGGCCTGGGCACAGCACTATTACAGCAAGCATTTTAGTTGTTAATGATCTTGTCAATGCTTTAGACATTGAAATGGAATGAGCCGCTTTGGACCTGTCAAAAGACGTTAATACTGTTGATCATGCTATTTCATTTAATAAGTTGTCCTCGATAGGCCTGAGCTCTGACACCTGTTCCTGGGTTGATGATTATCTTAGTGACAGAACTCAGGCTATCGTGATTTGATGGGGTTTAGTCTGAATTTCTTGAAGTACATGAAGGTGTATAAAATGGTAACTTCATCTGTATGCGGATGATACTACTCTGTATGCTATTGACCAGACTGTTGATCTGGCATTTTCAAAACTACAGTCGGATGTTGTAGCTATGCAGGAATCCCTTGCTGATTTTAAAACGTGTGCTTAATACGGGCAAAACGAAATACATGTTGTTTTTAAACTCGTGCAAAAAATGTTTCGGATGAAATACATGTTCACTCATTAGATGGTTCTCCAATCGAACGTGTTCCCGTGTTTGGATTGATAGTGGATTTGACGTTTAAAACAATTAAAACAAATAGATGAGCCGGTTAAGGAGTTAAGACTTAAATTTGTTGTTTTTTTGACCGAAACCGATTGTGCCTTTCTCTAAGCAGTAGGAAGCTGAGTATTCAGTCAACCATTTTATCTGTTCTTGATTATGGTGATATTATTTATCAAAGTGCAGCTGCCACTACTCTTAAATCGTTGGATGCCATCTACCATAGTGGCCTTCATTGTGTTACAGGTGACAGATTTGAGACTCGTCACCGCATCCTGCATCAAAAGGTTGGCTGGACTTCCCTAAAGACCTGTATATTACTCCCTTTTTGTTTACAAGGCCCTAATTCATCAACTTCCTTCTTACCTAACTTTGCTGTTGACGTATAGAATACATCAAAATTACATTTCATCTTGATGTTCTGGTGCCATCCGGGCATTGTAAGTTATTGGCTGGGAACTTATTTGTTGAGGAATGTAACTGGTTTTCTGGGTGATATGTGATTTTATTTGTGCTTACCGTGTGTGTGTGTGTCACACACACCACCGTTCAAAAGTTTGGGGTCACTTAGAAATGTCCTTGTTTTTGAAAGAAAAGCAAAACATTTTGTCCATTTAAAATAACATAAAATTGATCAGAAATACAGTGTAGACATTGTTAATATGTTAAATGACTATTGTAGCTGGAAACGGCTGATTTTTAATGGAATATCTGCATAGGTGTACAGAGGCCCATTATCAGCAACCATCACTCATGTGTTCCACTGGCACTTTGTGTTAGCTAATTCAAGTCTATCATTTTAAAAGGCTAAATGTTCATTAGAAAACCCTTTTCCAATTATGTTAGCACAGCTGAAAACTGTAGTACTGATTTTAAAGAAGCAATAAAAAACTGGCCTTTAGGCTAGTTGAGTATCTGAAGCATCAGTATTTGACTTTTTTGTGTGTGTGTGTGTGTGTGTGTTTTTTATATATATATACACACACACACAATAAATAAAAAAAAAATATATATATATATATATATATATATATATATATATATATATATTATTGTGTGTGTGATGGACTAGCCTAACTTTTATATATATACAGTGCCTTGCGAAAGTATTCAGCCCCCTTGAACTTTGCGACCTTTTGCCACATTTCAGGCTTCAAACATAAAGATATAAAACTGTATTTTTTTTTGAAGAATCAACAACAAGTGGGACACAATCATGAAGTGGAACGACATTTATTGGATATTTCAAACTTTTTTAACAAATCAAAAACTGAAAAATTGGGCGTGCAAAATTATTCAGCCCCTTTACTTTCAGTGCAGCAAACTCTCTCCAGAAGTTCAGTGAGGATCTCTGAATGATCCAATGTTGACCTAAATGACTAATGATGATAAATACAATCCACCTGTGTGTAATCAAGTCTCTGTATAAATGCACCTACACTGTGATAGTCTCAGAGGTCCGTTAAAAGCGCAGAGAGCATCATGAAGAACAAGGAACACACCAGGCAGGTCCGAGATACTGTTGTGAAGAAGTTTAAAGCCGGATTTGGATACAAAAAAGATTTCCCAAGCTTTAAACATCCCAAGAAGCACTGTGCAAGCGATAATATTGAAATGGAAGGAGTATCAGACCACTGCAAATCTACCAAGACCTGGCCGTCCCTCTAAACTTTCAGCTCATACAAGGAGAAGACTGATCAGAGATGCAGCCAAGAGGCCCATGATCACTCTGGATGAACTGCAGAGATCTACAGCTGAGGTGGGAGACTCTGTCCATAGGACAACAATCAGTCGTATATTGCACAAATCTGGCCTTTATGGAAGAGTGGCAAGAAGAAAGCAATTTCTTAAAGATATCCATCAAAAGTGTCGTTTAAAGTTTGCCACAAGCCACCTGGGAGACACACCAAACATGTGGAAGAAGGTGTTCTGGTCAGATGAAACCAAAATTGAACTTTTTGGCAACAATGCAAAACGTTATGTTTGGCGTAAAAGCAAACACACCATCCCCACTGTCAAACATGGTGGTGGCAGCATCATGGTTTGGGCCTGCTTTTCTTCAGCAGGGACAGGGAAGATGGTTAAAATTGATGGGACGATGGATGGAGCCAAATACAGGACCATTCTGGAAGAAAACCTGATGGAGTCTGCAAAAGACCTGAGACTGGGACGGAGATTTGTCTTCCAACAAGACAATGATCCAAAACATAAAGCAAAATCTACATTGGAATGGTTCAAAAATAAACATATCCAGGTGTTAGAATGGCCAAGTCAAAGTCCAGACCTGAATCCAATCGAGAATCTGTGGAAAGAACTGAAAACTGCTGTTCACAAATGCTCTCCATCCAACCTCACTGAGCTCGAGCTATTTTGCAAGGAGGAATGGGAAAAAAATTCAGTCTCTCGATGTGCAAAACTGATAGAGACATACCCCAAGCGACTTACAGCTGTAATCGCAGCAAAAGGTGGCGCTACAAAGTATTAACTTAAGGGGGCTGAATAATTTTGCACGCCCAATTTTTCAGTTTTTGATTTGTTAAAAAAGTTTTAAATATCCAATAAATGTCGTTCCACTTCATGATTGTGTCCCACTTGTTGTTGATTCTTCACAAAAAAATACAGTTTTATATCTTTATGTTTGAAGCCTGAAATGTGGCAAAAGGTCGCAAAGTTCAAGGGGGCCGAATACTTTCGCAAGGCACTGTATATATATGTATATATATGTGCGGGTTGTGTGTGTATATATATATATATATATATATATATATATATATATATATATATATATATATATATATTAAAAAAAAACGCACATACATATATATATATATATATATATATATATGTGTTATTGTGGAGGCCTGCTGTAATTCACCAGCTTTTCATAATTATAATAATAATAACAGTACAACAGGGAAAGGGATGTGCTGCAATTACTTCAAGTAAGGCCAAGATTATTTTAATCTGGTGGACGAATGCCTGGTGTAGGAGGACCTTTATGTCTAAAGAGAGAGAGGGAGCCCTGATAGGCCTCTAATTATATGTGTGGCATTGTGCAAACCATAGGGTAGTAGTATGTAGTGGAAGAGTCCTTGTTTGTGCTATACAGTGTTCAGAAGTCGAGGTGAGGGTCATAAGGCATTTTGGGGGCTATTTGTAAGGATTATAGGTTATGACACTTGAGTCTGCCTTCACGTTTTTTTACACTAACTTACACATTCCATGTCGGTGACTTGCTATTCTGAATCATATTTTGTTCAGTTCGGGTAATACAGGATTTGCTACCTTAAGTCCTCTGTGAAAAGGTACTTTTCTATCGTTATATGAAGACACATGGATAATATGTGACAGTTTAAGGACAGGAGCCTTGTGAAAAAGGGGTAGCTACTATCAGCTGGTGATCTGGCAGACCAAAGGCTTAGTGCTTTAGGGTTTCCAGAGAAGGACGTGTCAAACCAGTTCAGCTCTGCTGTTGTGCTCCAATGACTGGAATGGGCTTTTCAGTCCCTGAAATCTCCAAGGGAAACTGTAGTGCTTCCTTTGTTACACTCAAAACCATTAACCTGTTCAACCCTGCCTTTGCTTTTTCTTCTCAGTGATTGATTCATTAGATTTTTTCAGACTAATATGGCATTCATACCTCAATGACAGTGAAAGCACAGTGATATGACATGAAAACGTAATATGTTCTCCATCTCTTTCTTCTAAGCAGGCATGCTGTCACTCTTATCAGACAAGTGTTTTACTTTCCATGGTGGAGAGCTGAGAATAAACACCGTCTCTCTGCATTTAGAGCAAGCTAGACCCTGCACTTTCTTTCTTTCTTTTTTCTTTCTTTCTTTTTTTCTTTCTTTTTTTCTTTTTTTCTTTCTTTTTTCTTTTTTTTTTCTTTCTTTTTTTCTTTCTTTTTTTCTTTCTTTTTTCTTTCTTTTTTCTTTTTTTTTTCTTTCTTTTTTTCTTTCTTTCTTTCTTTCTTTCTTTCTTTCTTTGACACTCTGTGCTCACTAAAGATCATATGGCACTTATCCTAAGAGTAGGGGTGTTAACCCCTGTGTCCTGGCTAAATTCCCCATCTGACCCTCATACCATCAGGGCCACCTAATCATCCCCAGCTTCAAATGGGCTCATTCACCCCCCCCCCCCCCCCTCATCTCCCCTGTAACTATTCCCAAGGTCTTTGCTGTAAATTAAAATGTGTTCTCAGTCAACTTACCTTGTAAAATAATTTGCTGACAGCTCTGTGAGATGGTCCCAACTGTGTGTTTATATGCCCACTCATGTTTGTTGTGTGTATGCCTACTCAAGTGTGGTTGAGTATTTGTATGTGATGAGAGAGTTTGTATCTGTCCATCCTTGTGTGATTGTGAGAGTTTTTAATTTAATTATTTTATTTCACCTTTATTTAACCAGGTAGGCTAGTTGAGAACAAGTTCTCATTTACAACTGTGACCTGGCCAAGATAAAGCATAGCAGTGTGAACAGACCACAACACAGAGTTACACATGGAGTAAACAATAAACAAGTCAATAACACAGTAGAAAAAAAAGAAAAAAAGAGTCTATATACATTGTGTGCAAAAGGCATGAGGAGGTAGGCGAATAATTACAATTTAGCAGATTAACACTGGAGTGATAAATGATCAGATGGTCATGTGCAGGTAGAGATACTGGTGTGCAAAAGAGCAGAAAAGTAAATAAATAAACACAGTATGGGGATGAGGTAGGCAAATTGAGTGGGCTATTTACCGATGGACTATGTACAGCTGCAGCGATAGCTGCTCAGATAGCAGATGTTTAAAGTTGGTGAGGGAGATAAAAGTCTCCAACTTCAGCGATTTTTGCAATTTGTTCCAGTCACAGGCAGCAGAGAACTGGAAGGAAAGGCGGCCAAATGAGGGGTTGGCTTTAGGGATGATCAGTGAGATACACCTGCAGGAGCGCGTGCTACGGGTGGGTGTTGCCATCGTGACCAGTGAACTGAGATAAGGCTGAGCTTTACCTAGCATGGACTTGTAGATGACCTGGAGCCAGTGGGTCTGTGACCCCGTTAAGTTTTTTTCCTGATCCCAGACAGACTTGGGCGGCCCCTCTTATCCTCTCAAAGGGAGGAAGCAGTAGAGAGGGAAGGAGGGCTGGGAGTGTGGGGGCAGTTTAGGGGGAAGTAGGGCTGGGTGGGGCTAGGGCTGTGGTGATCATGAAATTGAATCAGCCAGTGATTGTCAAGCAAATAACTGCCACTCTCGCAGTAATTGACGGTTAATTAACATGAACACATTTAGCATCTCCTGCGTTCCACGCATAGCCTATAAGCCACTGATGCAGGCCTTTGGAACATCACATTTTTAAAAAGTCTAATACATCCATGTAATGTAGCCTACACCCTCACAATAAATCCATTATTTATTGTAGACAGGTCTAGAACATAATATGTAGAAAATGTCATCTATTTCAGATGAACAGAATAGCATAGTCTGAGTTGTCCTTATGTTAGTCCCGGATCTGGCTGTGCCATATGGTTTGGGCTACACTAGTTCATTCAGCAGACAAAGTTTGCTTGGAATTCCGTGATATTATTTCATAGTGTGAAAATACAATTGAGCATAGCTGAATAAATGGCGCAAAAGCAGCTTTTCTGTGTTGAGCAGTTAATAAGGAAACAGGACCTCCTATATGCTTCATTTAGAGTTATTTATGTAACTTTAGTTGTGATAATAAACACTATATATGGTTTGATCCTTAATACATTCTAAGGCTGCATGATGCGACTCTAACGATATTTTTTTAAAGTTGCATAAAATGCATGAACTCTGCTTTGTTTTTTTGCACAGGCTGCTCATACTTTATCAGTCTATCATTCACAATTTGCCAAGCACTTAATAATGCCTCACATTTCCTGGTGGCATCCCCTTAGTGTGGCCGTAATGCTCCCTAAAAAAATCTAGGCCTTTTGTGGCCAGTGGCCGTTTTGCCTTTGGGCTGAATATTATAATTATAATTCCCTGCTGCATGCTCCATAGCAACCCTCACTTACATGGCTCTCCATCAGGATGATCAGGTATTTCTCACAGGCTACAAGTGAAGACCGACACATTGGGGACGCAACTGCACGTGTCCTTATCCAATTCCGAGGTGGATATTGGAAGAACTGTCGACATGTACTTTTTGTCAGCCAACAAGATGAGTAGGCCTAATGAACAGCAAAAGCACTAGGCTATGTCAATCTACTGTCCCTCATAGTACAAAATTTGACCTATTCTGTGCGAGAAAGAAGTATTCCAAACACAGTCTGGGACAGTTGTAGGATGGGATAGATCCCAAATTAATACAACCACTAGCATATAAAAAACTGTAAGCAATGAGACTGACATAACAGATCAGAACTTTTAGCTTACAATTTTGAGAAACTATTAGGCTATTTCTTCACATTATAAGCGCAGCAATGCCCACATGGCAGTAGGCTGTAGGCGCAAATTTAACAATAGCGGGAAAACGCCATTCTCAAACGTGACCACAAATGTGATTATGCATGTAAAGCTTTCATTATAAAGGTGCGTTTTTATGGTGAAAATTATCTTCCCCAAATTTGATTAACACGTGCTGATTATGTATGCCAGTTAGGCTCTAAACCCATTGTAATGCTGATTTAATGTATTTAATTTGATGACGTTATTTGACCACTTTAGTTGTGATACAACCAGAGGCCATCACTCTGTTTATCACACAATTGCATAGCCTGAAGAAATGTTGCGCAACGTGGGCTCATGGGCTCTCATGAAGTGTTTGATTAGATTTTCGATTACATTTGCATTGATGTCAGAGGGACAATAGAGTGCTGAGTACCAAGCAGTTAGTGAGCTTTGTAGGCTACTAATGACCCTCAGCAGCATCAGAGCTTGGAGAAGCCTAGTTACCGTGACTAAACGGTCACGTGGAATTTGACTGCCATAATGACTCGTGACCGCCGGTGTGGTGGTAATCCGGTCACCGTAACAGCCCTAGGTGGGGGCATGTCTCAGAGAAGGATATAGTCCAATTTCGAGAGGAAGGTGGGAGGGAGAGAAAGAGATCACATTTCAGTGTGTTGACACCTGGCTCACTGCTGGGGTAGCGCCTTGATGAGTCTGCCATCACCAGAGCCAGCTGGGCTTGTGTCTCTGACCAGGGATCTGAACCGGCAGACACTGTCTTGTCCATTAGCGGTTAGTTTCACCTTGCTCACATTGAATAACAACTGCCTGCCATCCGTAGTATTACAAGCTGACATCCTTCAATGCATCTGGTAGATTATATGTGTCCAACTAACCACCAGCTACCATGTAATTGCGTTAGTAAACAGTACTGTTTTTGATGCATCATCTAAGTCGCCCCGGTGGGTAGATCTAGCATTCCAAAGGAAATGACTTATTTGAACAAATTACCTTCTCATCAACATCTATCCATAGCATCGGGGTATAAGCAGTATATAGTACCATAACCTGGTCCATTGTCTTGCCCAGGCCTTGTACAGTGCCACAGTCTAAGTATTGAAACAGATTAGCGGAATGCCCTAGTGGTTATAAATAGAAGTCTACTGCTCTGAACGTTCCCATAATCCACTGCTTGGTTCTTAGAGCCTCTGTACTGCCGTGCGGGTTATTTAAAGACATCTCCCTGTGTCAGAATGCTAGGGTGGCGCTGCAGGGGGGGCAGGTCTGGAAGCCACTTAGGTTAGGTAGACGCACTGTACCATAAATGAGAGAGTAACGCCGCCATACCGTGGATCTTTTCTTCTGTTTCTCTCCCCGTTATGCAGAGGCCCTTATCTTTCCGATACAGACTGCTCTGCAGTCAGCAGCCTTTCTGTTCACGTTTCGATTGTTATCAAAGTTTCTGCATTCCATGACAGTGCTTTTTTATAGTCTTAAACGGGCAGCCATGGCTACAATGTTGCCTAAGGCTTAGGAGGGGGGAGAAGGTCAATAATGTCAGTAGACAGGAAGTTTTAACGTCTCCAGTTCCTGTCCCCTCATCACCATCTGATAATGACACTGATAATGTCATTTGTATACGAATGTCAAAAGGGTGACACTCTCATGACTCATTGTTTGGGTTAAGCTAGTTAGTAGCCTATAAGACCACTCACCAGACAGGACCTGAAGTTCTGTGTTTGTGACATATAGGCGGCTATTCAAAGTTCCAAATCCACTCATAGCCTAGGCTACTGTCTAAATGTCCACTCAGGATGCTTGTATGTAGCATTTTTACATATTAAAACAAACTTTGAGAGAAATAATATTTGTCCAGCAATTGCGGCTATGCTTGCAGATGTGCACCTAATCCAAAGGTATTTAACTCCAAATAACAAAAACGTAGCTTTTGTAACATTTAAACTTAAACAACTCCTTTGTGAGATAAATCTTTTAAAATCAAACATGTATGGAATCAGGTGAATTAACACTCCTCAGTTTAGCAAGCTTAAAAAACCTCTTAACCCACCCTATTTTTAAATTTTCCCCCGAAATGACATACCCAAATCTAACTGCCTGTAGCTCAGGCCCTGAAGCAAGAAAATGCATATTCTTGGTACCATTTGGAAACACTTTGAAGTTTGTGGAAATGTGAAAGGAACGTAGGAGAATATAACACATTAGATCTGGTTAAAGATAATACAGAGAAAAAAACGACCGTTCTTTTGTATTTTTTTTGTACCATCTATGAAATGCAAGAGAAAGGCCATAATGTATTATTCCAGCCCAGCTGCAATTTAGATTTTGGCCACTAAATGGCAGCAGTGTATGTGCAAAGTTTTATATTGATCCAATGAACCATTGAATTTCTGTTCCACATTTTGTATCAAGAATGCCCTAATGTGTCTAATTTGTTTCTTAATAACATTTCATGTTCAAAACGGTGCACTCTCCTCAAACAATAGCATGGTATTCTTTCACTGTAATAGCTACTGTAAATTGGAAATGCAGTGAGATTAACAAGAATTTAAGCTTTCTGCCAATGTCAGATATGTCTTGGGAAATGTTCTTCTTACTTACAACTTCATGCTAATTGCATTAGCCTACGTTAGCTCAACCGTCCCGTGGACTGGACACCGATCCCCAAAAAGTTTTAAGCTAAAACCCACATGGTAGCAAAAACTAACTAGCAGAAATTGTTATCCAGTTAGAAAGGATTTAAACACACTTTGCTGTAGGCTACTATTTACTAGTTAACAAAAAAATAATGTATGTCCTATAAAATATAATCACCCCACCGAGTATTGTAATCAAAACTTAGCAGAAAGCATGTTGTCCTTGGCTCAGACAGTGTAGTAGCGTGGGCTTAATATCACCTTATTAGTGTGCAAGATCTTGTGAATCAGCTGTACATGTGATGGAAGAGTGTGATGAAAGAATGCACTGTGCATGCAGAGGGTTGCAATTCCATTGAATTGGGTCTGGTTTAACCAAAATATGCCACAATACCTAGAATTGCCTTGTGTATCCCACAAAGAAAAGGTTCACTGTTATAAGCTAACTTTTGTGATGAATTTAAGCAAAACTCCCTGGCTTAACTTCCCATGGAAAATTACCTGGAAACATTCCGTAAATTTACCGGAAAGTTTCCGACCCTTTGCAACCCTAAGTAGCCAGTCTAGGCTACTGCTCATATGTTGCTGTAATAGGCCTACGTGTTTCTCCTTTGCATGGTGTTTTGTTGCAGTTTTTTTGGGGGGGGGGGGGGTGGGATTATTCATTGTCAAGCTTTAAAAACTGAAGCCAGACTGCAACATTTTAGTACCCTAGCTCTGACTGTGACATGCGTCTGTACACTTTCCCTCCACTGCGCGCGAGGTAAACAGGACACGCGAAGCAGCGCAATTGACTTTGAATTCACAGATGCCAGCTCCTCATCAGGCTGTTATTTCATAAAGTAGATAACTAATTTATACTTGCTTGTGTCCTATTGTACTTTAGTAGTAATGTGTACCCACGTGTGAATCCTTTATCTTATTGGTATTTATTATGGATCCACATTAGCTGCTGCCTTGCTGGGGTCCAGCAAAATTAAGGCACTTTATACAATTTAAAAGAGCATTACAATACATTCACAGATTTCACAACACACTGTGTGCCCTCAGGCCCCTACTCCACCACTACCACATATCTACAGTACAAAATCCATGTGTATGTGTAGTGTGTATGCATGTGTTTGTGTTACTTCACAGTCGCCGCTGTTCCATAATGTGTTTTTAATCTGTTTTTTAAATCTAGTTATTCCATATAGTCATGGCTCTATGTAGTACTGTGCGCCTCCCATAGTCTGTTCTGGACTTGGCGACTGTGAAGAGACCTCTTCAAATCAAATCAAATTTTATTAGTCACATTTGCCGAATACAACAGGTGTAGATCTTACAGTGAAATGTTTACTTAGGAGCCCCTAACCAACAATGCAGTTTCAAAAAAATACAGATAAGAATAAGAGATAAAAGTAACAAGTAATTAAAGAGCAGCAGTAAAATAACAATAGCGAGACTATATACAGGGGGGTAAGGGGGGGGGGGGGGGGGTGGTGTAGCCATTTGACTAGATGTTCAGGATTCTTATGGCTTGGGGGTAGAAGCTGTTTAGAAGCCTCTTGGACCTAGACTTGGGGCTCCGGTACCGCTTGCCATGTAGTAGCAGAGAGAACAGTCTATGACTTGTTTGGCTGGAGTCTTTGACAATTTTTAGAGCCTTCCTCTGACACCTTCCTTCCTCTGCAGTGATGCAATCAGTCAGGATGCTCTCAATGGTGCAGCTGTAGAACCTTTTGAGGATCTGAGGACCCATGCAAAATCTTTTCAGTCTCCTGAGGGGGCAGAGGTTTTGTCGTGTCCTCTTCCCGACTTGGACCATGTTACTGATGTGAACACCAAGGAACTTGAAGCTTTCAACTTGCTCTGCTACAGTCCCGTTGATGAGAATGGGGGCGTGCTTGATCATGTTGAGAGAACAAGGTTGTCGTCCTGGCACCACACGGCCAGGTCTTTGACCACCTCCCTATAGGCTGTCCCGTCGTTGTCGGTGATCAGTCCAACCACTGTTGTCATCTGCAAATGTAATGTTGGTGTTGGAGTCGTGCCTGGCCGTGCATTCATGAGTGAACAGGAAGTCCCGGAGGGGACTGAGCACGCACCTCTGACGGGTCCCTGTGTTGAGGATCAGCATGGTGATGTGATGTTACTTACCCTTGCCACCTGGGGGTGGCCTGCCAGGAAGTCCAGGATCTAGTTGCAGAGGGAGGTGTTCAGTCCCAGGGTCCTTAGCTTATTGATGAGCTTTGAGGGCCCTAAAGTGTTGAATGCTGAGCTGTAGTCAATGAATAGTATTCTCACATAGGTGCTCATTTTGTTCAGGTGGGAAAGGGCAGTGTGGAGTGCAATAGAGATTGCATCGTCTGTGGATCTGTTGGGGCGCTATGCAAATTGGAGTGGGTCTAGGGTTTCTGGGATGATGGTGTTGATGTGAGCCACGACCACCCTTTCAAGCACTTTATGGCTACAGACATGAGTGCTATGGGTTGGTAGTCATTTAGGCAGGTTACCTTAGTGTTCTTGGGCACAGGGACTATGGTGGTCTGCTTAAAACATGTTGGTATTACAGATCCAGACAGGGCGAGGTTGGAAATGTCAGTGAAGACACTTGCCAGTTGTTCAGTGCATGCTCGCAGTACACGTCCTGTTAATCCGTCTGTCCCTGCGGCCTTGTGGATGTTGACCTGTTTAAAGGTCTTACTAACATCGGCTACGGAGCGCGTGATCACACATTCTTCCGGAACAGATGGCGCTCTCATGCATGTTTCGGTGTTATTTGCCTCAGATCAAGCACAGAAGTTATTTAGCATGTTTGGTAGGCTTATGTCACTGGGCAGCTCTCGGCTGTGCTTCCCGTTGTAGTCTGACAGTTTGTAAGCCCTGCCACATCTGACGATCATCCGAGTTGGTGTAGTACGATTCAATCTTAGTCCTGTATTGATGCTTTGCCTGTTCGTCAGAGGGCATATTGGGATTTCTTATAAGCTTCCAGGTTAGAGTCCCGCTCCTTGAAAGCGACAGCTCTAGCCTTTAGCTCTGTGCGGATGCTGCTTGTAATCCATGGCTTCTGGTTGGGGTATGTACGGTCACTGTGGGGACAACGTCATCGATGCACTTATTGATGAAGACAATGACTGATGTGGTGTACTCCTCAATGCCATCAGAGGAATTCCGAAACATATTCCAGTCTGTGCTAGCAAAACAGTTTTGTATCTTAGCATCGGCTTCATCTGACCACTTTTTTATTGATCAAGTCACTGGTGTTTCCTGCTTTAATTTTTGCTTGTAAGCAGGAATTAGAAGGATAGAATTATGGTAAGATTTGCCAAACGGGGGGCGAGGGAGAGCATTCTATGTGTCTCTGTGTGTGGAGTATAGGTGGTCCAGAGTTCTTTTTCTGCACATTTTAACATGCTGATAGAAATTTGGTAAAACGGATTTAAGATTCCCTGCATTAATGTCAGCCGGCTTCTAGGCCCGCCACCTCTGGGTTAGCATTTTCTTGTTTGCTTATGGCGGAATACAGCTCATTCAATGCTGGCTTAGTGCCATCCTCTGACTGTGATGGTATGTAAACAGAATACAAAGAATACAGATGAAAACTCCCTCGGTAGGTAGTGTGGTCTACAGCTTATCATGATATACTATACCTCAGGCGAGCAATAACTTGAGACTTCCTGAGATATCGTGCACCAGCTGTTGTTTACAAAAATACATAGACCACTGCCCCTTGTCTTACCAGATACCGCTGTTCTATCCTGCCGGTACATCGTATAACCAGCCAGCTGTATGTTGATATTGTCGTCATTCTGCCACGACTCCGTGAAGCATAAGATGTTACAGTTTTTAATGTCCCGTTGGTAGTTTAATCTTCCACATAACTCCTCGATTTTATTGTCCAAAGATTGCACATTTGCTAGCAGAATGAAGGGAAGTGGGGGTTTATTCGATCGCCTACGAATTCTCAGAAGGCAGCCTGAACTTCGGCCCCTCTTTCTCCACCGCCTCTTCAAACAGATCACCGGGATTTGGGGCCTTTTCCCAAGGAAGCAGTATATCCTTCACGTCGGGCTCATCAGAGTCATGATAGGAAAAAAGTGATTATGCTAGTCCATGGTGAGTAATCGCAGTCCTGATGTCTAGAAATTATTTTCGGTCATAAGAAAGGGTAGCGGCAACATTATGTACAAAAAAAGTTTTAAAAAAAAAGAAGTTATAAGCAAAGAAAAAAACACAATCGGCTGGGGGCATGTAAAACGTCTGCCTCTCTTCTTAGGCGCCGTCTTATGGCATGTATTTTGGGGTATGCATGGATGTGCGCCAGTAGTTCAAACCGACAGCTCGGTGCATTCATCATGTCAATACCTCTCCTAACTACCAGTAGTGATGAAGTCAATCTCTCCTCCACTTTGATCCAGGAGAGATTGAAATGCATATGATTAATATTAGCTCACTGTGTACATCCAAGTGCCAGCTGTGCTGCCCTGTTCTGAGCCAATTGCAATTTTCCTAAGTACCTTTTTGTGGCTCCTGACCACACGACTGTGTAGGACCTGCCTTGTTGACATTGCTGTTAAGAAGGTAAAGCAGCACTTTATTGTGGACAGACTTCTCGCCATCTTAGCTACTGTTGTATCAATATGTTTCTGACAACCAAGATTACATCTTCTGTAGGCTATGGCAATGACCCGTTGGAACCATAACTTGGCATGGACATTTAGCCACAACACCTTTAAACATTTCGGTCTGGTAGAAGATTTGGTCAGTGATGATATAATACAGTGCACTGGCTGGCGTGTGTGTGTGTGTGTGTGTGTGTGTGTGTCTAGAAAGAAAGGTGTGTGTGTGTGTGGCAATGCACTGCCGTTTGGCGTGCAGCACGTTGACAGTGCTTGCTGTGACTTGTAGTGCAGTGCAACGCGGGCCAAAAATAAATTGACAACCTAAATCATTCAGCGGGCCAGATAGTAATGTGTCACTGGCCAGTTCCGGCCCGCGGGCCTTGAGTTTGACACTTGTGGTCTAAATCTATTGTTTATATGTCTATGGCTGGACTGTGTGATGGAGTTGGAATGGTGATCTGTGTGCATTTTGTGTCAGTGAGTTTGGAGAAACTGGGTGTATCATATTAAAGAGAGGAAGGAGAACAATACCAATGGCATGCCTGAGCAGCACAGCAGACCTCCCTCTCTTTCCCTCCCTCGCCTCAGTCTGCCATTCCCCTCTCCCTGGAGAGAAGGATTAATAAAAAAACCTGTCTCTCCCTTTCTTTCTTTCTTTCTTTCTCCCAAATCCTCAACAGGAAATAGGCTATGCCGTGAGCCTCATTGTGCCAGTATGCACCCAATACACCTCCGAATTTCAACGTAGCTTTTAAGTCTTTGATTCCACACTGTGTTTTTTTTTGGTTTTGAAAACAACCTCACATGACCTATTATCATTTCCCCAGATTTTGCCTCAACAGACATTTTGTGTTGCCATCTGGCATGTTTGCTCTTTTGCCGACGGCGGTTTGCATCCAAAGGGCAGGACTCGTGAGCAGAATCTTTGAAGACTGCTTCTGAGTTCCGAGTAGAACCTCTGAGAACAGGAATCGGACAGAGCGCATGTTCCATTTATTTCAATTGGTTTGCCTCTGCAATATTGTTCTCCACCATCCACGCTGGTTTGTCTTGAACTCTTTCTATGCCACTTCTAGACAATTTTACTGATACAGAACAGTTACTGTATTACCAATGGTCTTAACTCAATTTAAACATGCTATTGTATTTGTTCTGGTCCATTAGCCTAACCTTGGGAGTCTCTCTCCAGCCTGCTAACAGTGTTCTGCCTGTGTGAACGAAAGCTCCTAATGATCCTAATTATCTCCGAACCTCATTCCATCCCTCCGATGCCTTCGGAATTGCCTGCTGTTGCAATCCCCCATTACAGAATTGGGTGGGGGGGGTATAGCATGACTTCAACATTACCAGTAAAAGCCAATGTAATTCGACCCCAGTGTTTGTTTCTGCCAACTGGAAAATCACAAGTTTATGACGCTCCTCGTCCGTTGTTACTATATCGTCTTTGTCTTGTGCCCTCGTGTTAGAGAGAACCTACTCCTCTGTAGATGCCCATGAACTGGAACATGCTTAGAATGAGGGAGGAAGAGTGTTTGTTTGTTTTTTCCTGGCCGTGAGGCGGCCATCTTGGTAGTGATGTAGGCCGATGTGACATGCCCCATTTATGGAAGTAGAGGCATTCTTACTGTACATGACATAGATTGTTTGTGAGGTTAACTTCAGCGATAGCGTGTACTGTACCCCCAGTCAGTGTGTGCGGCCGTATGAACTGGTCTTGGCTGTGCTTCAGCCATCAATGAGATTAACATCCTACTTCTCCCAGGATTCATTCCGCTGCTGACTGTAATGGTACAGTAACTCATCTGATTTAAAGCAGCGGTTATTGAATATGGTGTTATGAAATATTTTTTCATTTCACCTTCATTTAACCAGGTAGGCCGGTTGAGGACAAGTTCTCATTTACAACTGCGACCTGGCATACTGACTTGGTTAAATCACAACCCAAAACAGGGAGTTCTGCAGTTCTACATAGGCCTACTTCAATCTCTTCTACCTCAGTATGTGCCCCACCAAACAAACCTTCTTTCAGGTGCTGTCGCAGTCAGAAGCCTGACACAAAGCCAGGTCACAGGTAAACATTGTAAAGCACACACAGCTTTTGTACATGTATCATGGGCAGTAGGTAGCCCAGCTACTAAGGACTTGGACCTGTAGCCGAAAGGTGGCCGGATTGAACCCTGGGCTGGGCACTGCAAAAATGAGGGAATTGATGGGTTCAACACATCCTAAAAGACATTGCCCCTACTGTTAGGCCCCTTGAGCAAGTCTCTTAACATGCTCTCCATCCGTGTGTGTGTGTGTGTGCGTGTGTGCGTGTGTGCGTGTGTGCGTGTGTGTGCGTGTGTGCGTGTGTGTGTGTGTGTGTGTGCGTCTGAGTGCCTTGCCGTCAGGGTGAGATGAGAACAGCATTTAACCATATGACGGTGGACTTTCAATCCAAGGCAGTGTTTATTTTATAGCCCCAGGTATAGGCAGTGTCTTAGCCATGACTTGTTGTATCTTGTGTGTAACCTCCACAGTGATCTCTTCTCAGTGTTTTCTCCCAGTCAGCGGAGTCTAACTTGTAGAGACGGAGAATGGTGAGAATGGATTGTTTGTGCCACATCGATTTAAGAGGCTGGAGTGCCATATTGTGCATTGCGGGGGTCTGAATTGAGCTGGGATGTAAGTTTGTCACCATTTACATCCCTGTCATCATAAGGTTACAATGAGACGATTGTGTAATAATGATTAATAGACTACCCAGCGCCTATTGTCTCTCATTGTAGCGAAAAATAGTTATTCCCTGTAAAGTTTTTTTCTTGTATTTTCTCCTTAAAATAGCTAGCCCTGAAACCTCAAAATCTAGCAACTTTCTCACATTTGAGTTAAATGTAACTGGTCAAGGAAGTATGACAATGTGATTGGCTTACATTCACTCCAAGTGACCCATGAAAGCACCTAACCTTATAGAACACCTCTGCAGTGAGCTACGTATGTTGGTTAATGACTAGCCCTCGTGTAAACCCATTCAACCTGAACCCCACCCTTACCGCGCCGCGATGCGACGCTAGCCACATGGTAACCGTCATAATAGGATTACTGCTATGTCTCCGTTCGATAACAACGACACTTACTAGTGTATACAGGGAAGGGTGGCCATGTTGGAATCCGAGATTCAGAAATACACTATGAACCAAGATCAACAAGATGGAGCACTTTGATTCAAGCGTAGCTGATCAGTAACCAAACTTTGTTATGGTGGTCTTTTCAATAAACAACCTAGCCCTGTCGTGACCTGTTCAACGCTAGTCATTGTTTCCATTCTGCATTTGCGTGTTGGTTACAGTGGAACCTTGAACCTTGCATGTGGCTCTTCTGTCTCCCCTCTGCGTTAATGCGACTGTTTAAGTAACCTAATTGTGAACCATGAAGTCTGGGTTCATAGCATTACACCAGCATGGGTTTCCGTTGTAGTTTGATGATCATGTGAACACAGTGAATCAAGCCATCGCACTCAGAGAAGGTCTAATGGTTGTCGATGTGATTGTTGCCCAGGCAACTCCAATCGCTGCTGCCCTTCTTACTTTCAGCCTCTGACATCTGTTTCAGGATCAGATTTCTACCAAAGGCCATGACCATTATGAGCTAACAAGCAGAACAATCCACTGCAAATGAATCGACTTCAAGGACATTCTCCCATGAATGTGAATAATTGTCTTGTTCTCGTCCTCGTCTCTCTCTCTCTCTCTCTCTCTCTCTCCTGGAGAATGGCTTCTGCCTGTCAGTCTAAACCGTGGCAGCCGTTTTCCTACTCACACATTTATATTAAGAATTGCTGTCTGCGGTGGAGCCATAGCTTCTTCTCCCTCTCCCCTGTACACACACACCTTCTCTCTGACACCATATTCACCTGTCTGTCTGTCAATGCGTTCCTGCACAATACCCCCATGCTTAAGCTGCCTCTTTACCAAGATGTCAACACCAATGCCATCTAAAGCAGGACTTGCTTATGTCTCACTTTTTTTTTTTTTCTTCCTTCCTCAAAGCAATGAGCAGGGTTGCCAGTACTGAACCTTTCAATCCACCATTTGTAAAGCGCTTGGGTTTGATTTAGCCTAGTTCTTATAGAGGCTGTCCAAGGAAGGTCACAGTAGGGGAACAACTGGCAACCCTCTCACTAGTTATGACTCACACCCTGGTCTCTGTCTCAACATGCTCCTGAGCCATGACTCAATCCTGCTGCTTTCATTCATTTTTCCTTTCTCTAAAGCTCTCTTTATTTTTGCTCCGTTTTTTTTTTGTCCTCTCTTTCTAGCTCTTTACCTGGCTCTGACTGACTGCTTTCTCTCTTTCTTTATCGTGTTGTCTCTCTCTCTCTCTGTGTGTCTTTCTTTATCTTTCTTACTCTTCCCTCTTGAGTCAATTCAAAAGTCACAAAAAGAAGAAATGTGCCACGAATCGACTGAATTGAAATGGAATTGAGCCCAGCCCTGAAAGATACCATGCAGTCAACACTCCAATGTTACAGTTACAGTGCATTGTGGGGGATTTGTCTTTTTTGTGGACGGCACATGGAGACTTTTAGCCCTTTTGGATACAGGCTTAGTTAATGACTTTCTCAGACACACAAAGAAGCTAGGCTAGAGTCTGCTGTTAGTGTTATTGTGTTTTCTCTCCGACCTGTTTTCCTGGTGATTGGGAGAGACGCCTACGAGGGCACGGGGAAGTGTGAACCGCGCCCGCCGTGATAAAGGGGGAAAGGCGAGGAGGAGAAGTCGGTGGGAGGGAGGGAGGGAGGTCGATATATATATAGGAGAGGAGAGAAAGAAAAGGAGAGAAAGAGAGAGGTTGTCCTCCTGAATCTCTCTGATTCAGGATGCCCCCCCCCAACATCCACACTCACCCCCATTCCCCTTTCCAGCTTCTCTCAGCCCACTTCCCCTCCATAGACCGACTCTGATGGCGAGGTTGTGGTGTGGCGGCCTGGAACTCCCACATCCTCCGTTTTTTAGAAAGCGCTTATTATTTTCTCCACTTGTCCTCAAGCTGTCTGCACCGTCTCCACCGCCTGTCACTACAACTCCTCTGCTCTCTCCGTGACGCCGTAGCTACGCGTCAGCGGTACCGCTGCTGGGTCAGTTTATGCTCGCTTTATTACGAATGCAATCCCGCAACGCTTAGGGCCACAGTGCATCCCTTGAATAGGAGCAAACGTTGACTTTTCTTGACTTTTCGACGTCTGTCTCAACCTGGTATTTCGAGGCAAGGCCTTTCATTTCTAAACTAGAGTAAATACCATCCCTGTTGCACCCCACTTTTGGTCGTTTTTGACATATCTTTGCCTATTCGACGTGCCCTTAGTAAACTACAGACAAGCCTGGGATTGTATTTGTCGCTGCCAGAGCTTCTGTTGAAGTCTCAAACATTTGTTGTGTTTGAAGTTTAAAGTGAACAGTAATTATTATGCTTTTTATTTTTTAATTGAAACTTTCCTTTAAAAGTGTTCCCAACACCTCTGGCGGTGTGCAAACAAAACTTGAGGAGAGTTGTTGGTTTGGTCCGTGAGCTCACAGTAAGAACTCAAATGTCTGATGATCTAGTGTGGCTCTCTGGTGTGGCTGGCTCTCGTTCTTACACAACCCTCTTCAATCAGCTTCCCTGTACTTATATTTGGACTCTTGTGTAAGAGGGGGGCATACAGTATGTGACACGTGTGTGTGATCCTTACAATGGATGGCTGTCATGTCATGGCTTGTAGCAGGCTGTCCCTGCTCCCTGCTTAGTGATCACCTTGTCGATGAACACTGAATATGACCACCGTTGATATCACCGCATATCAAACCTATTGTTGCACGTCTTAGTTCTGCATGTCTAGTTTCATAGGCCGCGATCTCAAAAAAAGAAAGAAAAAAAAAAAGCCTATGTGCACTAAATGTAACTAAGACGTGAAGAAAATGCTCCTGCATAAGTAATCATGTCTATAAAAACATGCTGCATCCTCCCATCCGTCCTCCCACTGCCCTGGCATCTCTGTTGCTTTTATGGTTCCGCAGTTTCCTTCCAGTTTCACAGCAACGAGGAACACTATTTCCAACAAGAATGTTCTCTGGAAGTGGGCCCGCTAGACATGACATCCACTGGAATCACAGCACGTAATGTGACAAAGTCCCAAAATGGCACCCTATTCCCTATGTAGTGCACCACTTTTGGCCAGAGCCCTATGGGCCAGTGTGGAAACGGTCAACAAACAGTAAAGTGTTTGTTGTGAACTTTTAGAAGGGGGATTTTCACTGGGCGGTTACTGTAACCATTTGTTACCATTATCACCATGTTACAGATTGTGACAACACGACAGCCATTTCAAAAGCCAATCCAACAGGAACCTGCTGACTTCAAGGTCTAATCACGCCTTGTGGGGGCCGAGGTCATGAAAGACTTAGCAATATAAACTTGTTTACGAGAGCCGAGGGCAGGCAGGAAACAGCAGTTAGAGCTGAAGGGAGAGAGGGCTGTGTTCATGTTGCGCTAGTGACGCACAGCTTTTACTGTCACTTAGCTAGCTGGGCTACAAGAGGCCCCGGGAGGAGGAGGAGGAAGTGCACTGAAACCAAGGTGTTTCGGCTTTCGCAACAGGCAGCGCTAAACATAGATGTATAAGTAATAGCTTGGGTATTACCGCAACCAACGTGTGGTAATTGCTTCCAAGTAGAAATAGCTCCATTGACTGATTGGTCTTTTTGTTGTTGGTAATTGTAGATCTATGTGTCTATCTGGTCTATTTTTCATTTTTTTTTTTATACAGTTTATTCTATAGAAGAGGTTTGTATGGAAAGTGATACTGTCGCCCTCAGTGCCCTGATGTCACCCAACACTGTCTCTTCTTCAAACAATGTAGATATGATCTGAAATCATGTTTGGTGCTTTGTTCTTACTTCCTGAATTGTTTGGCAGTTGTAATGCCTACTCTGTTCTACAAATGTCAAATTCTACAAATGCGTTACCCTAAAAGTGAATTGTGTTAGGGGGCATAGCTGACTTTCGCCTCATTCTTTTCACATTACTGTCAGTGTCTTTAAAAAATATATATATACTGAGTAGCAGATAAATAGTGTGTGTGTGTGTGCGCGCCACACACACTCCATTGTGACATGTAAAGTCTGTTCCATAGCAATGACCCCCATTAGCACTGGTAGACTGAGACCTATTTCTCTGTCATTTAGTTTCTGTGCAACACTTTTTAAGACCGCTTCCGCCCGAAGAGCGGCTTTTCTGGACGGCATTGTGATTGTTTGGCCCCAAAATGGCTGTCGTCAGCGAGGAATGTCACTCTGGCTCGGTGGCCTCCAGGGCTGTTTTTGCTCTCACGTGGCGTGGCTAAAAGACAGAGAGGAGGAGAGGGGACGGTGAAGAGGACCTTTTTAAGACGAGCTTTCACCGTGTGTGCGTGTCCTGTTTTCCTGTCCTGTTTTCCTACCTTTTAACTTCCACTAAGTATCTCTTCTCCGATGACAGCCGATCTTTGCCGTTTTTAGTTTTTTTCCTGTGTTATGCTAATTATTTACGCGAGGTGCATCTCTTCACGCGACGGGCAGACTTTGAATAGACTTTTTGCGGTTCTTCTGTTTGTCTTGTTATTGTTCTTGTTTTACTGCAGGATGGTCCCAGAGGGTTGTTTTGGTCTCGGAGAGGAAGTGCTAAGGCTGCTGACACACAGGCTATTTTCCTCCCCTTCTCCTCCTCCGCCTGGGAGAAAATGGCGCCGGTCTTTGGCTGGAAACACAGGGGGTTGGTTGTGAAGAGGGCCACAACGGGTCAGGCTGAAGTGGAAAGAGACAGAAAAACGAGAGAGAGAGGGAGCTTTTCTGTCTTTCGCTCTCTCGCTTTCTGTTCACGTCCCTTTGATAGTCTTCCACTGGCTAGAAGCCTGTGGAAGGGTTAGAAAGAAAGAGAGAGTGTGAGGGAGAGAGAGAGAGCACACTGCCATCTTTGTTCTCTTTCACTCTCTGTCTCCTTCCCTCTTTTGCTCATGAGATCTGTGCCTCTCCCTGCCACTCTCTCCCACTGCCTCTCTCTTTTCTTCCTCTCCTTCCATCTTTCTCTGTCTGCCGTCTCTCTGTCAACCTCCCGAGCTCTCTTGTCAGTTAGTGCCACTGTCTCCCCTCTCGCTTTCTGTCACCCCTCTCTCACCCCTCGACCCTCCTCCTTTTGCGCTGTCCTCCTCTCGCTTGATCTCTCTCTGTCTTTTCTCCACCCCTCCTGCATCCACCTCACTGCGTATCCGCTCAAAGCAGCCATTTAAAGAAACGGTCTCATTGTAAAAGCTGCCACCCTGCCTCTGGGTGTCAAACTCATCCAGCCTAGAAAGCCTACTCACTGCTCCTGCATTATGTATGCGTTGTTTTGTTATTGTCCCTCCGCTGTGTGTGCCTGGTGGGTCCTGTTTCTTTGGGGGGGTCCCGATCCACACTGTACAGGAGGGACCATTTTGCCACTAAGTGTGTCTATGTCTATGTCTGTCTGTTTGTGTGTGCTAGGTTAGCTGTTTTGTAAATGGGATTCCTGGAGCCACACATTTAGCAACCGGCTGGGTGGTTGTGGAGAGGAAGGAGGGAGAGAGGAAGGAGGGAGGGATGGGGAAGTAGAGATGCATTGGTTTGGGGAGAGATATCATGATTGGTTTGTTTGTTGTAACTGGTAGAAGCTTTGGGGTCGGTCTTTCTCTCCGTCTGGCATTTGGTAGTTCAGTTAAAGTAGCTGTATTGTTGCTAGTAGCGGTAGGCTAGAAGCACTGGCAGTTGTCTCACTAACTTAATTGTAACTGTGCAGAGTTTACAGTGAACACAACAGTAGTAGCTACTAGCAGCCGTGACCTCGGAGGCAGTAGCCAGTCTCAGTCAATGGGACAGAGGGGCTGAGACGGAGACAGTGCCCTAGGCGGGTGGTAGGCTGGGCGTCATGCCTTTTGACCCCTGACCCTTTTCCCTCCACCCTACTGAGCCTCTTTTGTGTGGCCAAAGGACAGCCATTTTGGCCAGTGTAATGCGCCCGTTATCGGCCTCGGTCCAGTGGCCAGAGAGAAATAAAGGACCTGTGAGGATCAAAAGGGCATAATCAGGCTTTTACAGCTGCTCAGGCTGAGATGGAAGTGTATACTGTCTGGAAACACACATGCATTGTAGTAACCCAATGTGTGGACGGTTCTACAGCTAGTGTTTCCCTGTGACATAATGTGCAGTAGTAGTCCCCTACCAGCGGTACAGTACACCAGCAGCAGGGGTATTTATGGGTGTTCGTCATTAAAAGGATGCAGGCTGAGAAGGACACGACCTCTAAAAGAGTGAGAGAGACATGCCCCTGCTTCCTCGTCAGACATAGCTCAATGATTGCCCTGGTGTGTGTGTGTGTGTGTGTGTGTGTGTGTGTGTGTGTGTGTGTGTGTGTGTGTGTGTGTGTGTGTGTGTGTGTGTGTGTGAGAAAGGGGGAGACCATTTGTGCATTCTTAATGTGTAGCTGTGGCCATCTGGCCAGTATGTAGGAGAGAGTGTTCGTATCTTTATGCACGCGTGCGTGTGTAGTTATATTGGTGAGCGTGTGTGTAAGCCCTCCTCCATTCTCTCTAAGCTGATTGGACGGTCTCTGACAGCCAGTGTGCTCTGTGGCAGCAGTAGGAGTGCTGTGATTGGTCCAGCTGCTCCAGTGGCGGGGGCTGTCCCAATGGGGGGGGGGGGGGGGGGGGGGGGGGGGGGGGAGTTTGACGTCAGTACTGCTCACTGGGTCACCATGGCGAGAAGGGAGGAGAGAAAGAGGGTGGATGATGGAGGAGCAGGAGGGAGGGGACACTGCAGCATTCAGAACCCCTCCAGTACAAGGACGGATGGTTTTTTTCTTACCAGGTTGGAGGAGGAAAGATGGAGAGAAGAGAGGAGACATTCATATACACTCTCTCTCTCTCTCTCTCTGCAGTGACACTACTGCTGGTAGTAGTGCGTCGAGGGCCTACTATTTTCAATGGCGGTTGTGCAGAAGGCGTGGGGGCAATTTTGGGGAGGCATTTGACTATTGTGGCTTCTGCAATGTTGGATTCTTGGTGGGCAAGGCTTGTCATTTCAAAAGATGCCATCAAAGATAGAATGTGGGAAACGTTAAGGTGTAAGCAAGGCTCACACCATTAGAAAGATGGATAACCGGGCCTGCCAGTAAAACACTTAATTGTTTTTTAAACTCTAAACGGAGAGTGTTCAACTCTGCGTGTTGACTTGTCATTTATTATTTGTAAAATCGATGGTGGATCGCTCTGACCTGCAGTACTGTCCCCATTCATCATGGTGGAGGGACCAGGAACAAACACCTCAAGTACCATGCCGTTTACATCCAGATACGCTCTCTCATTGTAGTTTTCTCTTTCTTCCTATCCACTACCTAGTTCCCTCCTGTTGTATTGCTCTCTTTCTCCCTATCCACATCCTAGTTCTCGCTCGCTGTCTCTCTTATGGCCCGTTCTCTCTCTCTTACGGCTGGCTCGCTCGCTCTCTCTTACGGCTGGCTCGCTCGCTCTCTCTTACGGCTGGCTCGCTCGCTCTCTCTTGCGGCTGGCTCGCTCGCTCTCTCTTGCGGCTGGCTCGCTCGCTCTCTCTTGCGGCTGGCTCGCTCGCGCTCTCTTGCGGCTGGCTCGCTCGCTCTCTCTTGCGGCTCGCTCGCTCGCTCTCTCTCGCGGCTGGCTCGCTCGCTCTCTCTCGCGGCAGGCTCGCTCGCTCTCTCTCGCGGCTGGCTCGCTCGCTCTCTCTCGCGGCTGGCTCGCTCGCTCTCTCTCGCGGCTGGCTCGCTCGCTCTCTCTCTCACGGCTGGCTCGCTCTCTCTCACGGCTGGCTCGCTCTCTCTTACGGCTGGCTCGCTCTCTCTTACGGCTCGCTCGCTCTCTCTTATGGCTCGCTCGCTCTCTCCTACGGCTCGCTCTGTTTCTCATTATGTACAGGGCCAATAACAGAAATGAAGATCCTTCATTTTCTCCCTCACTCCTTCTGGGGAGAGGTAGGGGGTTATTAGGACAGAGGGAATGCTGCATTCCACTCGCCATCTCTCTCTCTCTCTCTCTCTCTCTCTCTCTCCTCATTGTTGATTAGCGGGAAGGAGAGCGTCACTTCTTCTATTGCTCTCCTCCTCTCTCTCCCTCCCTCATCACCCCCCACTCCTGTCTTTCCCCTCCTCCTCTCTCCCTCCCTCAGCACCCCCACTCCTGTCTTTCCCCCCTCCTCTCTCTCTCTCCCTCCCTCAGCACCCCCCACCCCTGTCTTTCCCCTCCTCCTCTCTCTCCCTCCCTCAGCACCCCCACCCCTTGTCTATCCTCTCCTCCTCTCTCTCCCTCCCTCAGCACCCCCACCCCTGTCTTTCCCCTCCTCCTCTCTCTCCCTCCCTCAGCACCCCCCACCCGTGTCTATCCTCTCCTCCTCCCTCCCTCCCTCCCTCAGCACCCCCCACCCGTGTCTATCCTCTCCTCCTCCCTCCCTCCCTCCCTCAGCACCCCCCACTCTCGTCTTTCCCCTCCTCCTCTCTCTCCCTCCTTCACCACCCCCACACCTGTCTTTCCCCTCCTCCTGTCTCTCCCTCCCTCAGCACCCCCCACCCCCGTCTTTCCTCTCACTCCTTTTGTCCCTCCCTCAGCACGTTTTGTATCGGTTCAATCATTTCTAGTCGTCGTCTGTCTATCTGTGTGCCCTGGAAGGGTTAAACGGACAGAACACCGAGGATTCGCTTGTCAATCTCCAGTGTGTCTCTCCCTGCAGAGATGAGAGAGTGCAGTGTGCTAACAGTGCAAAGCCCCAAATCCACAATTGAACACTGTTATATTGGATATGTATCATATTGAATGTTGATTGGACATGCATTGATTATGTGACAGAGATGACGGCGCTTGTCGGTATGCTGACTAGTGTGATAGTTGTTTTGTGACGGGCTTGACAATTTTCACACGACGGTGATTGTGTTGCCTCGCGTTACCGAGTCTCATATTCGGCTGCATCACCTTATCCATCAACAGAGTGGTTCTCTGTCAACCCGAGACACAGTGAAATTACAGGGACATGATGAGGGGATAAGCTTCCACCCCTGCCGTCTCTCCTCCTCATACAGCTGGGTTGTAAGTAAGTATGCCTCGTAGGAGCAGGAGCCCATCTCCTGTTTCTGTAGCGTGAGGCAGCTTGATGTACCAGTACACCCCCCACACCCCTCCCCAGACAGGATGCTAGTCTATCACAGGGCTTTGCCCCCAATCTATCTGATTAATGCTGAGTGCCAAGCAAATTGGGTCCCATTTTTACAGTCTTTGTTATGATTCTTTCAGGGCAGACACTCTAAACACAAGGCCACTGAGTTGGCTACAGCTGGGGTGTACACCGTAATGAAATGTGATTGCTTTATTGATTGGTGACCACTAAAAGCAGCCATACATCATGGGATCAATAACATTTATTTAAGCTTTGATCTTTTAACCCCAAATGGTGTTTGGAACATTGGGAGATCTGTTGTCGTTTGAGGCCTCCAGGCTTTTTTTTTGGGGGGGGGGGGGGGGGGGTTGGCTAAGCACTCTGTGACAAATGACCTTTTGTGTAATGTAAAACAAAAAACCAAAGAAGGTTAATTGAACAGGAAATTGAGCGTCGCTTCAGCTCAATGGCCTCAGACACAGTCCTTAGCTACTGCGGTTTAGCTACTAGGTGTCATGCGTTTATCTGGTTTGAGCCCTGGTATGAGTCGATATTCAAGTCAGCCAATATCATATACAGTAATTAACTCAACACGTTATTTATATGAATGATTTCCTTCAGCTCAAAAAAAGAAATGTTGTTTACGTGCTGCACACAAGCCACGTTGTTGTTTTGGTTTGAATCTTGCCCAAAGTCTGATTTCGTCTTCAACCCTGGTCTGGTCTCAAACCTGGTACCCTGCCCTGGCTAGCTCGATGTGTTGATGACGATGACAGCCAGAAGCCCTGCAGCTAGTCTGCTCCCTCTCCCCTTCCTCCTCCTCTGCTCCTCCATTCACAGAAAGAGGAGCGTCTATCCCTCCCTTCACTACTTCCTCGGTTATCCATGCTAATGAGCCTGGGGTCAGGGAAGTGGACAGAGCGGTGCAGAGCGAGGAGAAAGGGAACGTGAGATTTTCTCATCTCCATGTGGATTCCATCCCTTTTAGGAGATCAAAGCTGTCTCTGTCCGTCGTTTTTTCAAAACTGCTACTATATATATTTCTAATATGTGATTTAACATGTTGTGTTTCGTACGCTTCCTGTTAATCTAACCGTTTGACATGCTGTACGATAGAAATGGATCTAATGAATGGTTTCGCTTGCTGAGCGTTGACCTAGTGTTAACAACACACGATTTAATAGCTCGTAGCTGCTACCCTGCCAGGCTTTAACACACTATGACCTCATACACATCTTCTGACACATATCCCCGCTGTTACATAGGAAACTGCTGTAGTGCCTGCAGTGTTCTACCACGACTACATGTCCTACTGCTAATCTAACACTTTACAATGCCATCTGATGGTAACGGAGCTAATGAATAGTCTGTGCTAGTGTCAGTGCTATTGATAGCCAAGGATAGCCATGCTAGCTACATTAATGTGCCATCTCAGTGATGGCTAGCTACATAGCTAGTTGCTACGTTTTAATGGGCATAGATCGGACTGACATGCAGAGGCGTATACTGTCGGCTATAAAGTATCTTGCAGGGTTGTGTTTCTACTTCCAACCCAAGTCATTTGCAGAACGGCATACGAAGCATGTATTGTGTTTCAACTGTGAACGGTCGTTTCAAACACCAACTGGTGTGTGTGCATCTTCTGAATGGTTTCATTGACTAGAATAGTGCACTGTTTATCTGTAGGCTTAGGCCTACTATACAGGCTACAATGTACAGTGATTCAGACCAGTGTTTCCCAAATGGTGGGTTCCTGCGGATTTCTTTGGGTTGAGTCATAAGACTGGGCACTGGCTATATGCTTTTGCTTTATTTGTGGCTTATATTTTCAGGAAAACACCCAAAAGCTCTATTGAAGATACGTTTGAAAACACACACACACACCCACAGGAAGAGAATACCCCCCCGCCAAGTCTGACAGTGGAAACACACACCGACGTGCACACACACACAGGCCAGCACAGGGGAGGTGGAACACAAGCTCGATCTGTATCTACCACTTCCTGTCACCATGTTGTGCTTCCTGTCATTCCCCAGTAGTGTCTGACACTGTCGCAGAGTCCGTCTTGAGCGTATTCTGCTGAATATCGCCCTACGATACAGCGATTGCGCCACAACGTGGCAGACACCATAGCAACTCCTTAGCGACAAAGATTTGTTTTTATTTTTTACCCAGCACCCTTAGCTGTCAGATGTAGTGACACATGAACCCCCTAGAGACATACAGACAGATTGAGGCTAATGATGCGCGGGTGTGCGCATGTGTGCGGGCACTGTCAGACTGCATCCCCAGCACATCGTCACATCAAGTCAACAAGGAAATCAACCAACCCTCAAAACCACCTAGCTCTCTCTCTCTCTCTCTCTCTCCCCTCTTTCTCTAAACCTGCACATCTAGACAGGAAAACATCTTCAACAAATTATTCTCTCCCCACTCCCCCCTTCCTCCCTCCCTTCCTCCCTCTCTAAACCCCAGCAGTGTGGTCCCTCTCCCCTCCACTGTTAAAACCAGCATGTCTCCTTAGGTTCATTATCAGATCACCAAGTGGATTATTTAGCTAGGCAAACACCCTCCTCTGCATCCTCCTGCCCCTGCTGTGGTAGCTGTTCGCACGCTATGCTAACATTTTTAGGCCTAAGGCAGCAATGTAAAATAGTGGCTGGGACAACGTTGGTGTTATAATGTGGGATTCGGGCTTTGAATTAAAGGCTGCAGTTTTCACCTTGAGAATGTATTTAAAAAAAAAATCTGAATCTCAATTATTAATAATTTTTTAACTGTTTCCAAAAGGAACTATTTGGTTGCTAAGCTAAATCAATCAGATACTCTAAATGTACACTACCGTTCAAAAGTTTGGGGTCACTTATAAATGTCCTTGTTTTTGAAAGATACGCACATTTTTTTGTCCATTTAAAATAACATCAAATTGATCAGAAATATAGTGTAGACATTGTTAATGTTGTAAATGACCATTGTAGCTGGAAATTGCTGATTGTTAACTTAGGGCTAGGCCCCTTTTTTTCTCCACTTCCTGTCTGAATGACGTGCCCAAAGTAAACTGCCTGTAGCTCAGGCCCTGAAGCCAGGATGTGCATATAATTGGTACCATTGGAAAGAAAACACACACAAGCACTGAAGTTTGTAGAAATTATTAGTCAAATCAATGGCACCAACTAAACAGACTTTTTGGGATACAAAGAAAGATTTTATCTATCAACGACACTAAAACGACACTACATGTTATAGCTGGGACCCTTTGGATGACAAATCAGAGGAAGATTTTCAAAAAGTAAGTGAATATTTAATCGTTATTTGTGAATGTATGAAACGTGCCGGTGGAAAAATATTTTGATGTGGGGCGCCATCCTCAAACAATTGCATGGCACGTTTTCGCTGTAATAGCTACTGTAAATTGGACAGTGCAGTTAGATTAACAAGAATTTAAGCTTTCAGATGATATAATACACATATGTACATAAAATGTTTAAAATCCATATTATTTATTTGAATTGCGCGCCCTCCAGTTTCACTGGAAGTTGTCCCGCTAGCAGGACCCCTAGCCTAAGAAGTTAATGGAATATCTACATAGGCGTACAGAGGCCCATTATCAGCAAACATTAGTCCTGAGTTCCAATGGCACGCTGTGTTAGCTAATTCAAGTTAATCAAGCTAATCATTTTAGAAGGCTAATTGATCATTAGAAACTCCTTTTGCAATTATGTTAGCACAGCTGAAAACTGTTGTTCTGATTAAAGAAGCAATAACACTGGCCTTCTTTAGACTAGTTGAGTATCTGGAGCATCAGCATTTGTGGGTTTGATTACAGGCTCAAATTGTCCAGAAACAAATAACTTTCTTCTGAAACTCGTCAGTCTATTCTTGTTCTGAGAAATGAAGGCTATTCCATGCGAGAAATTGCCAAGAAACTGAAGATCTCGTACAATGTTGTGTACTACTCCCTTCACAGAAAAGCGCAAACTGTCTCTAACCAGAATAGAAAGAGGAGTGGGAGGCCCCGGTGCACAATTGAGCAAGAGGACAAGTGCATTAGAGTATCTGATTTGAGAAACAGACGCCTCACAAGTCCTCAACTTGCAGCTTCATTAAATAGTACCCGCAAAACACCAGTCTCAACGTCAACAGTGAAGAGGCGACTCCGGGATGCTGGCCTTCTCCGGGATTGTCTCTCTCTCTCTCTGCGGGTTGCCTCATGCTTTAATCACATGCATGAGCCTATTGCCCAAACTGATTGCATTTATATGGCGTTCCTCTGTGAGGGATGCTGAAAATACTCTAGTCACATTTCCTGTGTACACAGGCCTGGCTGAGAGCTATGGTGTGTGTGTGTGTGTGTGTGTGTGTGTGTGTGTGTGTGTGTGTGTGTGTGTGTGTGTGTGTGTGTGTGTGTGTGTGTGTGTGTGTGTGTGTGTGTGTGTGTGTGTGTGTGTGTGTGTGTGTGTGTGTGTGTGTTCCATGGTAACCAGGCCAACAGTGTCAAACATGGGCCCGCATGCCCAATTTTCATCGCTCTTAAGGCGCATGAAACCATATGCTTATTTTTTTTAAAGGAAAAACTGCTAGTGAAATACAACCTACGCACAAACTCTGCCCCGCCTCATTGGAGTCTAAACTGCTGACTGTGCCAGAGCTTCTACATACATTTGTCCATTGTGTTCGCCTTCTGAATGTTACCTCATGTCTCACTCTCCCTCCACCACTCCCACCCCAGCCAGCCATCATAACCCCTCCACCCCACTGAAGTGCACATACAGCTAGCTGGGCAGTGCCTAGAGAGAAGTAACAGGCTATGCTAGGGTTGTTATTGCTATGCTGTTAGCATTAGCAACGTGCTAGCGTAGTGCCAGCCGCATGCCAGCTAAATCCTGTGGAATGGCTGAGGCAGGAACCAGGAGATGGGTAAACACAGTGGTCAGCCCAGCCACATTCCTCACTGTCTCTGTTTGCGTCCCAAATTGCACCCTATTCCCTATACATAGGACCGTTTGGGATGCAAAATGTTCTACCCATCTCCCTAAGTAACCCGCTGAAGGTAGGGGTTGCCCTTAACATATCTAGGTTGAGATTTACCCTCGTTCTTCATCTCAACCAGATGGGAGATTGATGGAATAATAGCTGATCCTGTATAAATTATTAAGAACAGCTCCCACAAACTGAAAACAACCAGAGCATCTGTTTTATCCTCCCTCTCGCTCTCTTTTTCCTTTCTTTCTCTCGGTCTCCCCCTGAATCGGGTTAGTCCATGGAAGTGTAAGAAGTCTGTCTTCCCTACTAAAGCTACGTACGGTGTGCTAATCCTACTTCATACTATTTAGAACACACTGTTTAGTAAGAACGAATGCCGTAAGCAACACACATCACCATATTAGGCTCCTCCTACTGGGAATGCGTAATCGAATGCACAATTGCGTTGATTCCAGCCATTCGTTCATTTTGGTACAGCTCGTCGCTTTATGTGATTATCAGTTGTCAAACAAGTGGATCTCGAAAGACGATTATCTTCCTCAATAGTGTGCTGTGGAATTCTACGAGATGAAAAGCCAAAACGAGTATGACATCCAGGCATTTTAAAGCGTACTAAATGTTTGAAATGTCAAACTATAAAACGTTATATTTTTGCATACCCTAAATGTCTCCTATTTAGAACGCAAGTATGGGTATTCGGACACTCTCCCTGCCACAGCTCCAGGGGACGGACAGACGGACGGACGGGCGGGCGGGCAGGGAACTATGACAAGCTGCCAGCTAGGGATGATGCCAGAGCAGGGCCTGATGATGGCCTGATAAATCAACATGATTTATTCACATCTGTGTGCTATACAGTAGCCTGTTTGCTAGCCTGATGTTGCTACGTGTCATTGTGTGTCTTTGGCGAGATGACAATATAGCATTGGTGAATGTAGAGCTAGTCAGGCACACAGGCTAACTGCACACCTGCATGGATACATTATCTGAAAATTGTTGGCTACTGTAACTATCTTAGCCACCCTTATTCACTAGAATAACTTCACTCTCAGCTGTAGAGTTAAAAAAAAAATGTTTTTACTGGTTTGCATTTGGCTGGTGTTTTATGGCTGTGAAATCATGCTGGGCAGCTGCGTTCATTTTCCACTGGTCATATCTGATCTCTGAGGTCATCTGGAATCTGCTCTCTCAGTCCGCCCTCATTCTCATGTTGTATTTCATGCTGGTAACCACAAACCAGTTTATAATAGAAATAAGGCACCTCGGGGGTTTGTAGTATATGACCTATATATCAATATACTGAACAGAAATCTAATGCCACAATGTCTCTGACTTACAGTTAATATAAGGAAATCAGTCAATTGAAATAAATGAAATCATACCTTTATGCCCAGCCAATAAGAATTAGTTTTTCCCCACAAAAAGGCTTTATTACAGACTGAAATACTACTCTGTTTCATCAGTTGTCTGGGTGGCTGGTCTCCGATGATCCCACAGGTGAAGAAGCTGGGAAGTGGAGGTCCTGGGCTGGCTTGGTTACACGTGAGGCCGGTTGGACGTACTGACAAATTCTCTAAAATGACGTTGGAGGTGGCTTATGGTAGAGAAATTAACATTAAATTCTCTGGCAGCAGCTCTGGTGGACATTCCTCTAGTCAGCATGCCAATTGCATGCCCCCTAAAAACTTGAAAAGATAAACATCTGTGGCGTTGTGTAACACAACTGCACATTTTAGTGGCCTTTATTTGTCCCCAGCACAAGGTGCACCTGTGTAATGATCATGCTGTTTAATCAGCTTCTTGATATGCCACACCTGTCAGGTGGATGGATTATCTTGGCAAAGGAGAAATACTCACTAACAGGGAAGTAAACAAATTTGTGCACAAATTGAGAAATATGGCTTTGTGTGCGTATGGAAAATGTATAGGATCTTTTATTTTAGCTCATGAAACATGGGACCAACACTTTGCGTTTATATTTTTTGTCCAGTAATATATTCCAGTCAGCAGATGCTTCTATCCAAAGCGACTTACAGTCATGCTTGCAAACATTTTACCTACGAGTAGTCCCAGGAATCAAACCCACTATACTGGCGTTGCAAGTGTTATGCTCTACTAACGGCTACAGTACATACCTCTCTGTGTCTGTCGTTCATTCTTGTTACAGCTCTAAAAGCCATTACTTAGATGTTGTCCATTATAGTTTTAGTACAGCACATTTCATAATTGACTCTATGGAAAGATAGAGATTAGTATAGAGAGATATCATTGAGCTGGTCAGCTTTTTCATATCGAGTGAGCGCGGGCAGTATCTTTTATGTTCTGACCGATTATTGAAGCTTCCGCTAATTCGGCCATATTGTCAAAGTTATTGTAGATTATGTTTTCAAATGTCAAATAGCTTAATTCAATGTTCACAATTTAACTGGGCAATACGCCATGATAGTGGAGACACTGAAAACACACAGGTTTTTTCAAATGTGTGTGCCGTGGGTGAGTGTTTGTGTGTATTTGTAAAATGAATTCCCTGAAGTCTAGACCGAAAGTGATGCTGAGACTGGGGGGGAAAAACTGCCTTCTGACTGCCGCCTGGGGAGAAGGAGACAAAGAGAGAGAAACTGGTGTCAAACTAACATTTGCCAAGCTGCGGGTTGCTATGGCGACGGGCATCACGTGACCACGGTGATGGTATTCACAGTGGGGAAGCCGTTGAGAGAGCTCAGGTGAGATATTCTTGAAAAGCAGAGTCAAGATTACAATGCATTTGATAAAATATTGATGCTCCTAGGCAGAGAGAGTTAGATTGATGCGATGTGTGTGGAGGGAGAGGTCAAAAACAAGGTTGCGAAAGAAAGGGCCTATGGGATATTTAAGGATTTTTATGCTTGTTTTATTTATTTTCTCTGACCAACCCAATCATTCTATATCCCTCTCACTTTAAATATTCAAGCCTAAATACTGTAAAAATGTGCTTAACAAGTCACATAAGTTACATGGACTGTGCAATAATTGTGTTGACTTGTTGCACCCTCGACAACTACTGTGATTATTATTATTATTTGACCGTGCTGGTCATTTATGAACATTTGAACATCTTGGCCATGTTCTGTTATGATCTCCACCCGGCACAGCCAGAAGAGGACTGGCTACCCCTCATAGCCTGCCTGGTTCCTCTCTAGGTTTCTTCCTAGGTTTTGGCCTTTCTAGGGAGGTTTTCCTAGCCACCGTGCTTCTACACGCATTGCTTGCTGTTTGGGGTTTTAGGCTGGGTTTCTGTACAGCACTTTGAGATATCAGCTGATGTAAGAAGGGCTATATAAATACATTTGATTTGATTTAACATGATTTTAGAATGACTACCTCGTCTCTATACCTCACACATACAATTGTCTGTAAGGTCCCTCAGTCGAGCAGTGAATTTCAAACACAGGTTCAACCACAAAGACCAGGGAGGTTTTCCAATGCCTCACAAAGAAGGGCACCATCTAGGGGTAGATGGGTAAAAAAAACAACTAAAACAGATATTGAATATCCTTTTGAGCATGGTGAAGTTATTAGTACACTTTCAGTGGTGTATCGATACACTCATTCACTACAAAGATACTATAGGTGTCCTTCTTAACTCAGTTGCTGGAGAGGAAGGAAACCGCTCAGTGACTTCACTGTGAGGCCAATGGTGACTTTAAAAAAATATATAGTTTAATGGCTGTGATATGAGAACTGAGGATTTGTAGTTACTTCGCAATACTAACCTAAATGTAAGAGTGAAAAGAAGGAAGCTTGTACAAAATACAAATATTCTAAAACATGCACCCTGTAGGCAACAAAACTAAAACTGCAAAAAATGTGGCAAAGAAATTAACTTTGTCCTGAACACAAAGTGTTATGTTTGGGGCAAATCCAACACATCACTGAGTGCCACTCTTCATATTTTCAAGCATGGTGGTGGCTGCATCATGAGTATGCTTGTAAACAGCAAGGACTAGCTTGTTTTTTTAGGATAAAAAGAAACGGAATAGCGCATAGAGCTAAGCACAGGGTAAATCGTAGAAGAAAACCTGGATCAGCCTGCTTTCCAACAGACAGAGATTTTAGATATTTCTGTATTTCTTATTCAATAAATTAGCAAACATTTCTAAACACACATTTTCACTTTGTCATTATGGGGTATTGTGTGTAATTGGGTGAAGAATTTTTTTTCAATTTAATCCATTTTGAATTCATGCTGTAACTCAACAAAATGTGTAATAACTCAAGCGGTATGAATACTTTCTGAAAGAGAAAGGGGATACCTAGTCAGTCGCACAACTGAATGCATTCAACCGAAATGTGTCTTCTGCATTTTAACCCAAACCCGCTGAATCAGAGGTGCGGGGGGGGGGGGGGCTGATTTAATGTTGCTATTTGGGGCACATCCATAGACTGTCTGTCCATAGACATCCATAGACTGTCTGTCCATAGACATCCATAGACTGACTGTTTGGGACACATCCATAGACTGTCTGGTTGTAGTTATCTAATAGCTGGAGAGAAGAAAATCATCTTCGCTGGCTGCTGCACAGGGCCAATCATATGATATTATGCAAAAAAACACTTCTGGTTTATGTGCTTTGAAATGGCTGTTCCTTTTCTTATGCTATGGTGTGGTGTAAAGTAACTCATCCACAGCTGTCTTAGGACTAAATGTTTCTGTTTTTTAAACATCTGGATGGCGCCGCTGGGCTTTCACCAGCTGAAATGAGCTGTAAAATCAGAGGCATAGTTTTTAGGGTTATATTCCATTCGGGAGGTGTTATGCAAATGATGTGTAAATTGAGCCCTCATCAGTTAAAATCATGTTGATTTACGGTTGGGCTTGGTTCAGTGTGGCTTTGTGATAAGTAGTCCGTCTCTGGTGTGAAAGAAAGCTAAGAGGTATTGGTATTTACTAGGGGTAGTGATCTGGCTTGCACACAGGAACTATGAAGCTTCTGCCTTTTTGGAGCAGAGGGGCGCAACAACACCTACTAGCAGCCCTGAATAGAGCGGCTGATAAGGTGACTCCTACACAATTTTTTTGAATGAAAAAAGTTTGACTATTTTGATATTGAATCCTGCATTGTTGGGGAGGGGCTTGCAAGCTTCTTTTCGTAAGAGCTTATGAGGCAGACGGTGTTCGTGTCACTCTGGAACGCTGAAACTTGAAGAGGAGATTCGAGGACTTGAACCAATGCTGAATTCCAAAACCTTGTTTGTCATGTTTTCTTTTCGCTTCTTCTCCTTCTGCCTCTTACACAGTAAACCTCCAGTTCCTGTATAAAAAAAAAAACACACGGCTCATTACATTCTCCCCTGACCAGCTGATGAACTCAATTCCCTTGTTGCCTACTTTTAATTATTTCTCACATCTGTGCCCCCATCTACCTTTCTGTACTCCCCTCCTATGAGCACAAGACATTGAAAAGATGTCTTTGGGCAAATTTTGCTCACTGGGCCTAGATAACATAGAACCGGACTAGGCCACTATGGGATTTGGCATTAGAATTCTAGCAGTACAAAATCGTAAAGGTTGTTACGGTTTTCTTCTATCTCCTCCTCGGAAGAAGAGGCGGACCAAAATGCAGCGTGGTTTCTAGTCATGGTACTTTAATAAAGACTCTACACATGAACAAACTAACAAAACAATAAACGTAACGAGAAACCCTAACCGCCTATACTGGAGCACAAACAGAGACAGGAACAATCACCCACGAAACACTCAAAGAATATGGCTGCCTAAATATGGTTCCCAATCAGAGACAACGATAAACACCTGCCTCTGATTGAGAACCACTCCAGACAGCCATAGACTTTGCTAGAAAACCCCACTAAGCCACAATCCCAATACCTACGAAAAACCCCAAGACAAAACACACCACATAAAAAACCCATGTCACACCCTGGCCTGACCAAATTAATAAAGAAAACACAAAATACTAAGACCAGGGCGTGACAAAGGTTGAGGGTTGTGTTTATCCTTTAACCTCAGCAAGAGGATATCCACCTTATTTATACTTGACCCTCTTAGCACGCTTGTGGATAACTCTGTTAGAGCTGTTGTTGTTCATCTGATTAGTTGGTGTTTGTTTTTTTTACAATGGAATTCAAAATGCATATTAAAAACGTTGTCATGGCAACTCTGGATCAGAACAAATAACTGAATAAAGGATTCCTCACAATTTATGATATGAATAATACACGTGAAACTCCATGACCTGTGTGTGTGTGTGTGGCCACGGCCACGTGCATGACCCCATTTCATATATTAAACCTCATCCCACTGAAAGCAGAACCAAAAAACGCCCTGACCTGCCCGGACACCTCTCTAATACACTAATGCAGGACGGGGAGGTTATGAAAAATACATCCCCCTGTTAAATATAAATCACCTGAGTACCACTAAAATACGCCCCACCTAGCCGCTCACTGGAGCACCCTCACCACCGCTCTCCACACCCACATGTTGCCAGCGTAACATGGCACTCCAACACCCCCCAGAAGTATGTCCTCGCTGCCAGAGTGAATTTGGCTAGCTGCAGAGGGAGGAGAGAGGCCTTAAATACACACACGCTCGCTCTCCTCTCTCTCGCACTCACACACATGAAACTAGATAGACTTTATTAGGTTGGATGAGAAGCCATTAGCTCAGCGAGAAGACATGAGGGTGTGTGTTTGTATCAGCGAGCCGTATAACACCACCCCTGTCTGTCTGGTTGTTGGAGGCGTCTCCTTCCGCCCCGTTAGCGCCTTGCCTGCCTGGCTCTCCTTTTAGCTCTGGGTAGAGGCCTGTAGGCACAGATTTAGGATCAGCTTACACTTCCCGTAGTCTTATCCTTAACCATTAGTGGTGAACATGCTAAACTGACCTTAGATCATTTTCTACTGCAAGGGTTCCCAAAGTTTTTCACTCTGGGGGCCCCCCTTCCAGCATCGGGGAACATCCTGCGCACACCCCACGTCTATTTCTATGGGCACAAGCACTGTTCATGACAAACTGTTCACCACCCCTCTTGTGGGTGGAGAGAATTTTGCAGGTTTGAAGCTTATTCCCTGCAATTCTCCACATTTTGTCTTGGGATGCAAAGGAGATGATGCAGATTTAAAGCAAATTTTCTTGCAATTCTATACATTTTGCCACATCTATGTGTTCATGTGATATTTGAGTGACAAAAAAATTACAACATCTATGGGCTAAAAAACAAACATTAGCTGACATGGGCTAGTTGATCTGGACATTTCAGACAAGTTCTAAATAGCTCTCTAAGGTATGTAATGACTTAACATGACAAGAGGAAAACTGATGCTGCACTACTGTTCTAGAGGACATGGGGCGGCAGGGTAGCCTAGTGGTTAGAGCGTTGGACTAGTAACCGGAAGGTTGCAAGTTCAAACCCCCGAGCTGACAAGGTGTCGTTCTGCCCCTCAACAAGGCAGTTACTGTTACTAGGCCGTCATTGAAAATAAGAATTTGTTCTTAACTGACTTGCCTGGTTAAATAGAGGTAAACTAAAAAAACATGTATCTATGAAGCCTGTTGTGGTGTAAAACCTTGCGTGTTGGTGAGTGTCGAACTCTATGACCTTTTTGTCTTCTCTCGGCAGGTGTTCACCACGTACTCCAACGAGGACTACGACCGGCGTAATGATGACGTGGATCCCATGGCGGCGTCGGCTGAGTACGAGCTGGAGAAGAGGGTGGAGAGACTGGACCTCTTCCCTGTGGAATTGGAGAAAGGTAAAAACCTGGTGGAATCTTCTAGAGCAGGGGTGTCAAAGTCAAATGGACGGAGGGCCAAATAAAAAAATCAGCTACAAGACGAGGGCCGGACTGTTCGAATGTTCATTGAAAAATTTTTAAATGACGCATATAGTCTAGTGAACCTAATTGAACCTACTGAAAACCTAACAAATATATTACAATATGATCAGATAAATAAAGCAATATTTTCTTATGGCTCTGTCAGTAATCTTTAATTTTCAACAGACACAAAAGACAAATTTCCTTTATATAAATATCCCCATAACATGAACATTAAATGAAAGAAACCGGTATTCAAGGCACCATCAGTAGACTATATTTTCTATTTTAGCAAAAGTGGGCTAAATTTACTTCAAAGAAAAAACAATAATAGCAATTTTCTATCATCCACTCAACTGAAATATTTTTAAAATATAATTGGATTGAAATACAAAAAAATAAAGTGCAAAAATCTATTAATCAAAAACAACACTTTGTTTAAGGAGAAGTAACATGCAGTGAAAACAAATATTAAATTTTAACTTTTAAACTTGAACTGAGTAAAAACTCTAAATATGTGATTGCACAGTAATGTTCACTTGTTTGAGGTTGAGGGTGATACTTGGTGGTGTCCCATCTTTTCCACAAGTTCATCAATGTTCGGGGTAAGGCTCTGAGCTGAAGAAATCCTCAGAATTGAGTGGAGGTGTTCAGCAGTAAGTCGACTTCTGTGTGATGTTTTGTTCAGGTTCATCAAAGAAAACAGTTGTTCACACAGGTATGTGCTGCCAAACATAGACAACGTTTGAGCAGCCTGGATGCGCAGCTGGGGCATTGTGCCGGGGAGGAAACGGGCGAACTCCGCAGCACCCACTGCCGCATATTTTGCCCTCAGTGCATCATTGCATTGGAGGTCAATCAACTCCATTTGGAGGTTTGGTGGTGAGCTTTCCACGTCAACAGCAAATGGGTTACCGAGCAGTTCCAACCTGCTTTTTTGTGCTTCAAAGTCAGCAAATCGGCGTCGAAAGTCAGCGGCAAGCATACCTATTTTATCAGCCAACTGTGTGCTCGGGAACGCACTGGTAGAGAGCTTCTCTTTCATGGTCTGGCAGCTGGGAAAGTGGCTCAAATTTTCTTTCCGCATCTGCGTCTCCCACAGAGTCAGTTTGGTTTTAAATGCCTTCACTGTACTGTACATATCAGAGATGACACGATCCCGACCCTGCAGCTGCAAGTTTATTGCATTCAGATGACTCGTAATGTCACACAGAAAAGCCATTTCACACAGAAACATTTCGTCTCGGAGTTGTGTTGTGTCTTTCCCTTTGCTGTCCAAGAACAGACAAATCTCCTCACGAAGCTCGAAACATCTTTGAAGCACCTTTCCCTGGCTTAGCCATCGCACCTCTGTGTGATAAGGCAAATCACCATGCTCCGTTTCTAACTCCGTCAGAAATGCCTTGAACTGGCGGTGATTCAAACCTTTGGCTCTGATAAAGTTAACTGTGCGCGTGATGATGCTCATTACATGCTCCATTTTCAAGGCTTTACCGCACAACGCTTCCTGGTGTATGATACAATGATAAGCTGTCAGCTCACCTGTCGCGTTTTCCTCTTGCATCTTTTCCCGTATCTTCGCCACCAGTCCGCTCCTGTGTCCACACATCGCAGGTGCTCCGTCGGTTGTCAAACCCACGAGTTTTTCCCAAGGCAGCTCCATCTCATTTACACATCTTGACACCTCTTCATACAAATCATGCCCCGTAGTTGTGCCATGCATAGGACGTAAAGCCAAAAACTCCTCTGTCACGCTTAGGTTGGAGTCCACTCCGCGGATGAAAATTGACAACTGGGCAATGTCAGAAATGTCGGTGCTCTCATCCACAGCCAAGGAATATGCAATAAAATCTTTTCCCTTTTTCACAAGCTGCTCTTTTAGATTGATGGACAACTGGTCTACTCTCTCGGCAATGGTGTTTCTGCTCAGACTCACATTTAAAAAGAGTTGCCTTTTTTCTGGGCAAACTTCGTCACAAACTTTAATCATGCAGTTTTTGATGAAATCCCCCTCCGTAAATGGCCGGGCTGATTTAGCGATCTCTTCTGCCAAAATAAAACTGGCCTTGACAGCAGCCTGGCCTTGTGATTTGGCTTTTTTGAACAGAGCCTGTCGAGATTTGAGGCCTCGTTTTAATTCCTCTGCCTTTTGTAGCCTTTGTTCCATGTCCATATTCTTGTTTTTGTCCGCGTGTTTCGTTTCATAATGTCGTCTCAGATTATACTCTTTCAGTACCGCCACACTTTCTCCACACAGAAGACACACAGGTTTTCCAGCTACCTTCGTGAACATATACTCCGACTCCCACCTTGTTTGAAACCCCCGGTTCTCAGTATCCACCTTCCGTTTTGCCATTTTTGATGGGTATCTGAAAGTTAATTTTACTGTGATGCTGACGACTGCTGTGCCAATAAATATTGAAATGAAGCAGCCTACTGCTCGGTGCGTCACCTTTGCATTGTGGGAAATGTAGTATTGGTGCGTGTAAAAGATCTGCGGGCTGCCGGCTTGCTGCGGGCCGGTTCTAATAATAAATCAAGATCATCCCAGGGGCCGTAAAAAACCTTCTTGCGGGCCGGATGTGGCCCGCGGGCCTTGACTCTGACATATGTGTTCTAGAGCATTACAGAACCCTACTGATCCTCACTATATGTTAGTCCTGCATGGTTCAGTCGGTAGAGCATGGTGCTTGCAACACCAAGGGCCGTGGATTTGCATACGTAAAATGTATGCACACGACTGTCGCTTTGGAGTTCAATAGCATAAACCAGTACAACAGAAAGACAGAGAATGAATGAACTGTAACTATTAAAGTTACAAATAGTAGCTAAACATTTTCAGTGAAGTCTGTAGTTTCCATTAACCTGTTGCGACGACCAAACCCGGATCCGGGATTCTATTTATAGACCTAAGCTCATTACCATAACGCAACGTTAACTATTCATGAAAATCGCAAATGAAATGAAATAAATATGCTAGCTCTCAAGCTTAGCCTTTTGTTAACAACACTGTCATCTCAGATTTTCAAAATATGCTTTTCAACCATAGGAAAACAATCATTTGTGTAACAGTAGCTAGCTAGCGTAGCATTTAGCGTTAGCATTAGCGTTAGCATTAGCGTTAGCATTTAGCAGGCAACTATCACAAAAACAAGTAAAGCCTTCAAATAAAATAACTTACCTTTGAAGAACTTCTGATGTTTTCAATGAGGAGACTCTCAGTTAGATAGCAGATGCTCCGTTTTTCCAAAAAGATTCTTTGTGTATTAGAAATAGCTCCGTTTTGTACATCACATTTGGCTACCAAAAAAAAAAAAAAAAAAAAAAAAAAAAAAACGAAAATTCAGCCCTCAAAACGCAAACTTTTTTCCAAATTAACTCCATAATATCGACTGAAACATGGCAAACGTGGTTTAGAATCAATCCTCAAGGTGTTTTTCCACATATCTCTTCAATGATATATCCTTCGTGGAAGCCTGGTTTCTCCTTGCTCTCAAATGGAAAAATAATTGCACCTGGCTTTACGCTCCAATTTCGACGCAGGGACACCAGGCGGACACTTGGAAAATGTAGTCTCTTATGGTCAATCTTCCAATGATATGCCTACAAATACGTCACAATGCTGCTAACACTTTGGGGGAACGACAGAAAGTGTAGGCTCATTCCTTGCGCAATCACAGCCATATAAGGAGACAATGGAAAACAGAGCTTCAGAAATTCTGCTCATTTCCTGGTTGATGCATCATCTTGGTTTCGCCTGTAGAATGAGTTCTGGGGCACTTACAGACAATATCTTTGCAGATTCTGAAACTTCAGAGTGTTTTCTTTCAAAAACTGTCAAGAATATGCATAGTCGAGCATCTTTTCGTGACAAAATATTGCGCTTAAAACGGGAACGTTTTTTATCCAAAAATGAAATAGCGCCCCTAGAGATCAAAGAGGTTAAACCCCCCCCAAAAAATTATATATATATAATATATGGGACTCACAATCAGAGCCAGATGTGACACAGCCTGGATTTGAACCAGGGACCGTAGTGACACCTCTCACCGTTGCGCCACTCGGGAGCTTGAATTGCTTCAACTAGCTAGTTGAAGTCTTTAAGTAACCTTTACCTTTTTCCTCACAAATCTGCTAGCCACATATATTTGCATGACGAGCGAACACCTTAGTGGTCACCAATGATTCCAGAGTCGCCCGTTATCTCCTTATTGGATTTATATTACACTAGATTAGCAGTGGCTAATTGGGTTCTAATACGGATAATGCCTGCTTATACAAAGTGGCGTAGTAGCTTTAGCTAGCTACTGTATCTTCCAGTCAAGGTCCCCCATTTTATTCAATTTATTTCCTTACATTGGGAAGGGAACATATTTATGAGGGTAGAGTTCAGTTGGGCCTTCTCGCTTCAGCAAACAAAGGAAAGGAGGGGGTGCTTAACGACCATGACAAATATCATGAGAATGGCTTACCAAGAAAAACTTCCAAAAGGAGCACTCAACAAAAAAAAGAGCAGAGACTGATTTATTATTGCTGACTTTAATAATCCGTTGTACAGGATGCAAACAGGTCAATGACGTTTCGACGTCAAGCTGACCTCTTCCTCAGTGACCAATGCACTTAGCTCCTATTTCTAGCTAGTGGCCCATTGAGACACAACAATGGATTAAAGGGAGCAAAAATAAATCAATCTCCGCTCTTTTTTGTTTGAGTGCTCCAACTTACCTTGAATTAGTCCTTTTTGGAAGTTTGTCTTGGTAAGACACTCATATTTATGAGGTTATTTCCCCATTTCCTATCTCCTATCCCCTCGTCTGCACAGATGGGGACGGTCTGGGGATCAGCATCATTGGCATGGGTGCCGGGGCGGACATGGGTCTGGAGAAACTGGGCATCTTTGTCAAGACGGTCACTGACGGAGGAGCTGCACACCGAGATGAAAGGTTCTGAACAATCTGTGTTTCAGCAGTGTATCCCAAAATGATTTTTTTTTTGGCTTGCTCCTCGTCCTCTTTTCCCATTGTTCACTATCACTCTCTTCCTCCCTTCCCTGCAGGATCCAGGTGAATGACCTGATCGTGGAGGTGGATGGGACCAGTCTGGTGGGCGTGACCCAGGCCTTTGCTGCCTCCGTCCTCAGGAACACCACCGGCACTGTCAAGTAAGAACCCTCACTCAATAGCTGTCAATAAACACTTTGTTTCAACATCAAGCTATTGGTACAGTATCTATAGTGTATTTACTGCACTCTGGTCAAATATGGTGCCACAGTACCCTGACAAAATCTGTTCTGAGAAACTAAGCATGGGATTGGAGAGAAGGGGATCTAGATACAGAACTGTATAAAGACTGGTGATGGGGAACCAAACATACTATTACTCCCAAGTACCATAACTCTACCTCCCTTCAGACTGGATCACAATTGGAATCCCTCTCTGCCCATTCCCACCTCTAATCCCCTCATCCTGACGCTCTCATTCCTCTCTCCTGCATTATTAACTGCCTGTGGAGGTCTTTGTGTTAATTGGCGGGGCAGTTTGACTGTAGTGTAGCTAGGCGAGCAGAGACGTCTCTCATTGTCTTCACATCACAGCCATCCAGAGATTGGACAGCCTGATTTTAAGACATTAGCCTGGATCCCAGGGAGATGGCGGAGAGGCCGGTGTCGGTGAGGGAGCGGCGAAGCTATTTATAAAACAGCCTGGTCCAACCTGATTCTCGGACCAGGTTGCTGTCTGACACTACGGACAGTAATCAAAGGAGTGAGGGAGGAAGAGAGGGAGGGAGGGATGCCCCAGAAATGTTATCGCCCAATCGGACTCTTGTCTCCCCTTGTGGAAGCACCTTTGTTCAAAGTGAATGCCACCTATTGTTCAGTTTTGTACGCCCTGTTTAATCAAAAATCCAGGAAATTGATTTGTCTGTAGACAAAATTCGCTGTGGAGAATGCTGATGTAGGACCTCATTCAAGGTAGGATGGGTTTGTACAGATGATGGCAGGGGGATACTTGCAGATTCACACGTACAGACGGTTCCAGACAAGGCCTGGTTGTTTTCCACTTTGCCTCATGTCCTACTTCCTGGATGGAGCGTGTCTCTGAGCTTGTGAATATTCATTGATTTAGCACATCCGTCGATCCCCCTCACAGGCTGCTGACTGGTTTCACGGACAGGTGGTGATGTTTTGATTGGTCCAAAATTAGAAGCGCCGTCTCTCTGGTAATTATGCTTCAGCATAGTCGCAGCAAATAGATGGCGTGGTTTGTTTTGAAAATGCTGGAGAGGTTAGGTGTCGTATTTGCTTGACATCTTTTTCCTCTGCACAGCTTGGCTTTTCCACATAGTGGTTAGATTCCTAGTCACCGTTTCTTCCCTCCCTTTTGACCACCACGGAGTTATTTCTCCTCGGGCAAGAAAGGGGCACCCTAGTGGGTTCTTAACCCTCACACACTCATCACCAAACCCCCGCCCACACTGAATGCCACAGTGATGCTGGCAGTCTTGTTGAATGATGTAGCTACCTCTCTCTGGGGTCTCATTGCGCATGTGTGGTTGTCTAGTCTCAGGCAGGGATACAGATTGGTGACCAGAGGGTTGTTAGTTCAAATCTCACTTAAGGGATTTTTATGATGTAATGATCAGTGCCATTTATTTTTTTCTGCAGTGAACCATATTAGGGTGTACAAAAATATATCACGTTAGAATAGATTTAGAAATGGTCGTTTTCATCATATTGTCTAGAGCACCAACATCAAGGAATATGATGTTCTGTTGAAAGGATCCCTTTTGGCACAACGTGGTATTAGCTACAGCGACATGGTTTCCTTTGTCTTACGTGTCACTGTGCATCTGGCTGCTTTGCACACAGGCTTGGGTGTGACAAATGATCCCCAGGCAACCGTCCAGTTGAGGTCTTTCCGCTCGAACATTCCATTGGACAAACATGTGACAGCCAGAACTGGTGTCGCGGTCTTAAGGGTCCCATCTGCAACAGGATAACTCTGTAGACGCTTCAGTCACTCATTCTATAAAACATGCATGTCCTCTCATGCTTTGTTTATTTCATTGTTATTCTCTGTGATACATAGAAAAAAGGGTGTTTCTAAAATGTCAATCTATTCCCTATATAGCGCTCTGGGCAAAAGTAGTGCACTTAAATAGGAAATATGGTTCCATTTCAGACACAGTCTTCAGATGGCGTGCTACACTTATTCACTGAATTGTCTTTCTCCCTCAGCATAATCTTATCACATTTTCTACTCGTTACAATGTCAACTCATCCATCCATGTACAGTGAGTGTCATGTTCCTTCCAGGCACAATATGTAATTTTCATTCCCCACCCAAATGTTGCTGCCCTGGCTTGCACTTGTTTGTAATCTGTGGGGGCTATTTTCTTGGAAAATGTAACTTCTGTGATTATATCATATTTATCTACATTCTACTGTGTATCTTCTGAAGTTGCAACCACTAGACCCAAACTTAACCACCCTACCCTAGTTTTACCTTACTACCCACTTAAACCCTACCCTAGGTTTCCCATTGGCTGCTCCTTGACAGACATGCCTTCCATACTCACCCCGTTGGTCGTTGTTGCCCATGCAGGTTCATGATTGGCCGAGAGAAGCCAGGTGAGCAGAGCGAGGTGGCCCAGCTGATCCAGCAGACCCTGGAGCAGGAGCGCTGGCAGAAAGAGATGATGGAGCAGCGTTACAGCCAGTACATGGAGGAGGACGAGGAGGTGAGGGGCTCACAATTTTCTGTGTCCCAAATGGCATCCGATTCCCTCTATGGTGCACTACTTCTGACCAGTTACCATAGGGCCCCGGTCACACACACACACACACACACACCATGAGAAAGATTACTTCAGCCCATCCAAAATATATTCGCCCATTCCGTCAGTCAATAATATGACAAAACAAGATAGCGCTAATGAAGCGTTTGACACTTCCTCCCCAAAGCCTTACAGATGATCCATCAGGCTCCCTTCACAATGGAATAATACAACTAGAAATTCTAGACAGAACACTCCTTGTTCACCTCCCCTTCACTGATCTAACAGGACCGGGGATAGGTGTAAGCAATGTGACGGAACCTAGGTGCACATAGTGCTTTATACCTGCCCAGTCATCGCAGATCTTTGAAAGGGTCTGAATAAGGGACAGAGGCGGTAGGGGAAGGCGTTGTGGCATGAAGCCCAGCCCAGCAATTGTCTTAGTTCCTTGTCTCCCCTCAGTCTCTTCCATGGAGCGGAAATGCTTGAATAATTGAATCCGTCTCCTTGTTAAATTAAATCATGTTCAATAGATGTCTGGGCTTGGGTGTGAAAGACCGACAAGTATGGACCAGATGCTACGACCCAGGTCTGGTATTCCATCACACTGTGTCTCCCCATCAGAACATGCCCCCGTCCCAACAGATCTTAGCCTGCGTCAATGTAATTTCCTGCTAAAGATGCGTTACCAGTTAACATAAAGTCCTTTCTAATACGTTTAAAAATGAATAGTAGTTTTTATTTGGTCTTGTTTTTTTGGGTAGGCATCGTTTGATGGCATTGTCCTATGTGACTCCGGCTAATCCCTCAGTCTCCGTGCTTTGTTTCTCCCCCAACTCTCGTTGGCTATGCAACATTCAAACAGTGTAAACATTTTCAGCACGTTTGGAGAGTTGACACATCAGACAGTGTTGTTGTGACAGGCGCGTTCAGGGCTTCGATGCTTAGTCCAACTGGGAGGGTTCAGACGGGCAGACAGACCAGTGTTGATGGGGGGGGGGGCATTCCCTCAGAGAGTGACTCATTGGTATGACAAGCCTTTGTTGGGGCTTGTCCCAGGCGGCTGTTGTTAAAGGAATATTTAGAATGGCTGTGTGTCGGTCTGTGTGTTGGGAGGTGTTAAGAGTGAGTGTGTTGGAATTGTGTGTGTGTGTGTGTGTGTGTGTGTGAAGGGGGACTTTCAAACAGAGGTGTGTGTGTTTTTTGTGTTATTGACCTCACCAGGTCCATATAGACGGTACAGTATAGTGGGATTTATTGCGTCAATCAACAGAACGATTATAGACAAATTTGTATAAACTATTTCTCAACAAAGATTCCCGTCACTGCAGCCACGGAGTCCCCTGACAAGCTTTGCCTTTTGACAGGCTTCCCTGGTAAACATAAAATGGTGGTTGCCCAATTCTAGGGTGTCAATTCTGGCCCACTAGCATTCTACTCCTGGATGGCTTTTTCCTTTAAGCTCAACTTTACCATCTAGTGGCCATTTTAGGGTAGAGGGAAAACATTGATGAGAAATAGAAATGGAGGCCTATCCTGCGAGGACCGTTGGTTTCCCATTGGTGAAACCATGTATTTACTTCACATGGTAGTTACATAGGCAGGTATGGTTACTGTGTGACATTGTTGGTTCACAACAAGACCGAAACATGACAGGAATTTGTCTGTATGCACTCCCTGAATATATTGTGAATGTACTCTGAATCTTCTGAATGTCCTCCAGACAGGTGAGTATGCCACGGACGAGGAGGAGGAGATGAGCCCCATGTTCCCCAATGCCATAGAGGTGTTTGACCTGGCGGAGAATGAGGACATGCTCTCCCCAATGGAGATGGACCCTGAGAAAATGGCCCACAAGTTCAAAGAGGTGAGCAGGGAGGCTTGATGCCAAAGGCAAATGTTCATCTCGAAATGGAGAAAAAGTTATATTCAATTCAACTTCTTGTTGAGAGAGCGTATGAGATGAGACATTGTGCTGGAGTGAACCACGGTGTTACATATTTTTTTTTTTACCTCTCTCTCCCTCTATAGCTACAGATAAAGCATGCGGTCACCCAGGCTGAGATTCAACAGCTGAAGAGAAAGGTTAGACCTGCTCCAAAATCAATTAACCAACAAAAAATAGGACTGGTTTCACTGACCCGCGTTAACCCTCGACTAAAACACACAGTCCAGGAGTAAACTAGAAGTATACCGGAGTAAACTAGAAGTATACAGGAGTAAACTAGAAGTATACAGGAGTAAACTAGAAGTATACAGGAGTAAACTAGAAGTATACAGGAGTAAACTAGAAGTATACCGGAGTAAACTAGAAGTATACAGGAGTAAACTAGAAGTATACAGGAGTAAACTAGAAGTATGCAGGAGTAAACTAGAAGTATACAGGAGTAAACTAGAAGTATACAGGAGTAAACTAGAAGTATACAGGAGTAAACTAGATGTATACAGGAGTAAACTAGATGTATACAGGAGTAAACTTGACACTTTCTTCCCTTATGTAGCTGGCGCATTCAGAGCAGGACAAGCTGCGCTGGCGCATGGAGCGTGCCCAGCTGGAACAGAGCGTTCGGGAGAACAAGGAGCGCATGGAGAAGCTGGAGGGCTACTGGATGGAGGCCCAGAGTCTGTGTCAAGCGGTGGACGAACACCTGAAGGAGACACAGGCCCAGTACCAGACCCTGGAGCGCAAGTACAGCAAGGCCAAGCGCCTCATCAAGGAATACCAGCAGAAGTAAGGCTGATAAATAAGGGGGATTCTGAGGGTTTGTAGGAGGGAGAGGAATGGAGGATTCTGGGGTTTGTAGGAGGTAGTGCTGAGCAATTAACCAAAATTGCAGGTTTTTGTTATTAAAACGACCTATATCGGTTCAAGTACTTAAATTCCTTTGGTTGAAGGATCTACAATCATGCCTGACGAGGCCAATGAAATCTGTATCTCGCTGGAAGCCCCGCCTTCCACAGGTGATGAACGTGAGGCTCAGATTAATTCCTTCAATTTAATACCGCTCTTCACCGAGCCCAGGAACGGGCGGTGCTGGGCCAAACAGGTGTTGTACCTCGTTTCCTTCTTTCAGGGAACAGTAGTTATAGTCGTAACACTACGTTCCCTTTCAGTCAGTCAACTTCGGTACAACATACTATGGGGAAGAATAATCACACCCCAAGCCGACCCCAACGGATACTAAATTAAACTGCCCCTGACCCCGCCAGATGCGGCAGTCTGGGTATTGTGCACACGGCACACTGCCTAGTGACTTTCCCCCGTCCCCGCTGTAAGAACACTGTGTGCTATACCGGGAACAGTGACATCCACCAGACCCCTGGTTGAGTGCGCACATACACTGCTAGGTAACCCTTGCCACTTGTTGCTGTATGCCAGGGAGAAAGCATCCACAATCCAGTGGGAGAGTAACCTCTGTCTCAAAAGGGAAATGTCTCAAAAGCTAAGGACCTGTAGGACATGGCCATGACTTTCGGGGGAAATGACTCATTTTTACACAATGTCATCTTAGAGTCGCCTGGGGTGAACTGAGTATAGGAAGGGAGGTCCACAACACGTTTATCCGAGGCCAAAGCCATGAGCAGGGAGGTTTTGTAGGAAAGGATCTTCAGGTCCACCAACTTCAGAAGCTCAAAGTGGGTCGCACATAGTGCCTCCAAAACCAACACCAAGTCCCATGTAGTCGCAATGGGTTTAGCGACCCGTCTGAGACAGAGAGTACTGAAAAGAAACAAGTCCTTTCTCTTGGCACCAGAGCTCAAACGCTTGTCCCTTTTCGTAACCAGGAATACCAGCTGTACCAGCGGTCCTGGATCTTCGACATAGGAATCACTCGGATTGGAGACGGGAGGATAATTCCTCTCTCAAAACGAGCACTGAGGCCTCGGGAACAGTCGAACGTGATGGGGCTGCAGAAGCATGGGGGTAGCACAACAAATTGTAGCCTGTAACCTGACGTCACTGTTGGCATGATCCAGGGTGACACTGCGCCATTGGTTGGAGCAGACAGTGAGACTCCCGTGAAGTAGATCTTGTAGACTTGGAGAGGTTGGTTGTACTTCCATTTCCACCACTCTTGACAACCGTGTGTCTGAACATGAAGGAACGCTTTTCATCGAACTCGCATATGGGAGACAACACTTTTAACAGCAGTGAACACTGGAACTCGGTTGAAAAGAACGGTGTTCATGTGCCAAGGTTCACAGGCTCCGATTATGTGCCAAGGTTAATTGGCCGGGACACTTGGAGGTACTGTTGTCACACCAAGCGTCTGTCAGTTTAGGCGGTAAGATGTGTTCTGGTAACCGGCTGGCATCTAGCGCTGGACCGCACGCATAAAACATATACAGGGAAAACTTTATCATGGAGGTTACCCTACCGACCAGTCATAGGTCTGGCGACCAAAGCGCCTTGTAACCTAGCTGGGAATGGGATAGACAGCTCTGAAAAACAGACCCCTTCTGTTGTAACAGATGGGGGCGATTCGTAATTAAATCTAACTCCCAGGAATGAAAAGCGTTGAGCTGGAGACAGACAGCTCATATGAACCAGAGACTGCATGTGGGATAATAGTATGATCGCGTCAAACCCTGATCGTCCCCTTGACTCTGCTACCAACAACCCACTAATCGCCTAGAGACCCCATAACCTGTATCACTAAACACCTCATAGGGACTAGTGAGCTACAAGCAGGAATCCGCAATAATTCCCAGTAATGAGCCACCTGTGGGGGAGGGGTGACCCAACTTGTCACGGTTACCCTGGGGAAATTGATATACCTCTTGATCCCCATGGAGCGCAGTGTAACAGAGGGGGCAGCATTAAACACGCTTCCAACACGAGTTGTGCTTCCGTGAGACTGTATAGCCTACAGGAAGCCCGGACCCTTTATGGGCATAGGGGGCTCTGGCAATGGCTGACATATCACCCCGTTTGACATGGCTTTGGCCTTGGCACTGTTTCCTTCACTCCCTCCAACTCCAGAGGGAAATGGGGATGAGGTTACCATAACGCCGGGGGAAAATATATTAAGTTTCACTCGCAGGAAGTTAAGCATGCTAACCAACCTTAGCCATGAGTTTTTTTTAGCATAAGCTAGGCTAGCTAGCCTCTTTGACCGCAGCATGGTCCATTTTAGAATAACCAAGCGACTTAACGCTACATATACTAAACAAAAGAGCTACCCCAGCAACTCCACTGTGGTGAGGCAGGAATAGCTAGTAATAGCTAGCTCACCTCTGCGACTGGGTAACCGAGGTGGGACCGGACTCTCCATCAACAAGTCTGGGAAAAGAGGCAAGCGGTGCTTGACCGAGGCAGACACAGGCGGTAGGGTGTAACGTACGCTAACCCCATTCCGTACAAATGTGCGATACCGCGACATTCAAACGAGGCCGCAAAGAAGACTAACGGGACTGTAGCGACCGTGTTGACATCAAAATATGGGGTGTGAACTACATTTCTATTCAAGCATTGATTGACATGGTAATGGGTCTATAGTATTGGAGAAAATTTGACAAAAACTGGCCCCTCCGACTCTGTACGTTACATCGTTACGTGTCATGGCGTAACATACATCATGCATAAAGCAACAAATTCTGTCTTAAATGCTGACCAGACCGGACACGTCGCGCGAGCGTTGCAAAATAAATGTAGATATCCACATTGCCGCGCCCGCACGCCCTGTGCCGCCCCGTGCCGCCCCGGCAAGATGCCGGCTCTACCACCATGGGACAGTTTAGTTGGCGCAACGTAAGAAAGTCTCATTTTCAGGTGGTTTGTTTTAGTAGCGTGAACCATTGCAGCTCACACTGAGCGGAATAATTGAAAGAATGAATCCTACCCTCACGCTTATCACCTATGGAAGGCAGGGCTTCCAGCGAGGCGCAGATTTCATTGGCCTTGTCAGGCGGGATTGTAGATCCTTCAACTGGAGTCACGAGAGTGCGACTCCCCCATTGTATGTTGTACCGAAGTTGACTGGCGGAAATGGAGCTAGTAAAAGGATTTTTTTGTCAGACAGCGTACTTAGCCAGCTATTAGGCAGCTACAGCTACTAGGTTCGTCAGACAGTACAGTATGGGGAGCACCGAGATAACTTTGGATGTTTGCTTGGCTGACTGGCTGCTATTGCCTGAGATGAGATGACTGAATGAAAAATAATAGTCATAAAATAAAAACCAAATAATATACACAACTGATATATCATAGTAATTATATTGATGTCTTCTCAATGTGGACCTGACAGAGACAATGAATTGTTTTCAATGTTTTGGCAATTGAATGTTCACTGCTTTTGGTTTGAACCCCCCCACTGCTTTTGGTTTGAACCCCCCCACTGCTTTTGGTTTGAACCCCCCCACTGCTTTTGGTTTGAACCCCCCCCACTGCTTTTGGTTTGAACCCCCCCACTGCTTTTGGTTTGAACCCCCCCACTGCTTTTGGTTTGAACCCCCCCACTGCTTTTGGTTTGAACCCCCCCACTGCTTTTGGTTTGAACCCCTCCACTGCTTTTGGTTTGAACCCCCCCACTGCTTTTGGTTTGAACCCCCCCACTGCTTTTGGTTTGAACCCCCCCACTGCTTTTGGTTTGAACCCCCCCACTGCTTTTGGTTTGAACCCCCCCACTGCTTTTGGCTTGAACCCCCCCCACTGCTTTTGGTTTGAACCCCCCCACTGCTTTTGGTTTGAACCCCCCCACTGCTTTTGGTTTGAACCCCCCCACTGATTTTGGTTTGAACCCCCCCACTGCTTTTGGTTTGAACCCCCCCACTGCTTTTGGTTTGAACCCCCCCACTGCTTTTGGTTTGAACCCCCCCCACTGCTTTTGGTTTGAACCCCCCCACTGCTTTTGGTTTGAACCCCTCCACTGCTTTTGGTTTGAACCCCCCCACTGCTTTTGGCTTGAACCCCCCCACTGCTTTTGGTTTGAACCCCCCCACTGCTTTTGGTTTGAACCCCCCCACTGCTTTTGGTTTGAACCCCTCCACTGCTTTTGGTTTGAACCCCCCCACTGCTTTTGGTTTGAACCCCCCCACTGCTTTTGGTTTGAACCCCCCCACTGCTTTTGGTTTGAACCCCCCCACTGCTTTTGGTTTGAACCCCCCCACTGCTTTTGGTTTGAACCCCTCCACTGCTTTTGGTTTGAACCCCCCCACTGCTTTTGGTTTGAACCCCCCCACTGCTTTTGGTTTGAACCCCCCCACTGCTTTTGGTTTGAACCCCCCCACTGCTTTTGGTTTGAACCCCCCCACTGCTTTTGGTTTGAACCCCCCCACTGCTTTTGGTTTGAACCCCCCCACTGCTTTTGGTTTGAACCCCTCCACTGCTTTTGGTTTGAACCCCCCCACTGCTTTTGGTTTGAACCCCCCCACTGCTTTTGGTTTGAACCCCTCCACTGCTTTTGGTTTGAACCCCTCCACTGCTTTTGGTTTGAACCCCCCCACTGCTTTTGGTTTGAACCCCCCCACTGCTTTTGGTTTGAACCCCCCCACTGCTTTTGGTTTGAAAACGAAATTGAAAACCATGAAAATTTTTGTATAATCGAACCGAAACCGAACCAACCTCAAAAAAGCACTAATGCTCAGCACTATTAGGAGGATGAGAGGAATGGGGGTTTCTGGGTTTTGTAGGAGGAAAAGGAATGGGAGGTTCTGGGGTTTGTAGGAGGTAGAGGAATCGGATTATCGGGTTTGTAGGAGGATGGATGGGCAGGATTCAGCCTAACCACGCATTGTGTCTCAGGGAGATTGAGTATCTGAAGAAGGAGACGGCTCAGCGCAGAGCCCAAGAGGAGACAGAGGCCACTCATAAGGAAGAGGCCGACAACCTCCAGGACAAGGTGTTGTATATTTAGGTTCTACTGTATGTGGAAACATTTCATGAAATTCTCAATAATTATGTAAGACATTTTGCTTTGGTTAATCAAGATGCATAGCAAGAGGATGCTACTGAGTTATGATCATTCTGTCTGGACATTTTGTGTGTAATAAAAGCCCCTTCTCTCACTCTCCTCAGATCACAGACCTGGAGACCAAGGTGGATGCTCTGAAGACCTCTGATCCCTCCTAAACCTCTGGCAGAGAGAGGGATAGGAGGGACAATGCCTTCACACTTTTACAATCCACGTTGCACCTGACGGATTGTAAGAACGATGAAAGAAGAAGACAATAATGGAGAAAGGAAGACTTTACGGGCAGCAGTTTTAAGTGGGGAGGGGGGGGGGGGGGGGTCAAAGACACCTGCAAGAGAAAATTGAATACTTTTTTTTTTTTTACTGATGTCTGTCATTTGCTTCGAGCCGCGTCAACAATCCCAATATGCTCCTTATTCAGTACCTGGAGTCCTTGTTGCATTGAACCACATTCAACTAGTTAACTACCCAACTGATCAATCTGTGAAGGAGGTTGCTTGTCTTCTATGCTCTTCTTTTTGTCTAATCACTTGTAAAATAACTAACCAGGAAATACAGCCCCTACTGACTGAATGCTTCTAGTCTATTCTAGACTTACTGGATATGGGGAACAGAACCGGACAGAAGAAACTGCATTGATGACAGAGACTCTCCTCCGATACTGTTGAGTATACTGGTGATAGACAGTGCTTCTGCTGTATGGCATGATCTCTCTTGATTTCTACTAACTGAACAAAGGAAACTGTCCGCTTCCACCTTTTTTGCTAGACTGCTCCCCTTGTATGATGGAAAGACTCAGGTTGGGTTCGAGTTCATTTGTACAGTGATGATATGCTTGTTTTGTATATATTCTTTACATATATTTAAAATAGCTTAAAAAGCTTAAGCAATGTGGCTGGGTTGGGGGGGTGGGAGGGTGTTGAATGGAATCGACGTAAGCATCGAGAAGACTGGGTATACAGAAGATGGTCTTAATTCCAAGTGGATATAGGACACGCAAAGTGGGTGCATTTTCCTTTTCTATTAGCAACATGGCAAACAGGGTGTGAATATGTGTACGGTTAACAGTTCAATGTGTTACTAGTGGTTTTACTTGCGTATGCCTCACCTTGGGTTCTGATAATGTAGAGGGTCAGTATTATTTGACTTTGTGCTTCACTCTATATGAGTTTCAGAATCCGGGTTTTTCCCGCCCCGACCAGTAAGGTCTTACTCACGCTCTAATGTTTGCATCTGGAATCACTGCTAGATTAGCAAAGGGGGTTAAATCTAGCCCCCAGACGGTGTAGCCCTTCGAATTTGGGGACTAGATGTCAATCTTTGTGTAATGTTGGGGTAGCTAGAACCATGGGGAAATGTTGTTACATAGCAGCTTTATGAAAGAGAGCGAGATTGACGGAGGCAGGGGAGGGAGGGGGGGGGGGGGGGGGGGATTCTCCAGCATGCCTCAATAGTCTCAAGTGGCTTCCTGTCTTGTCTCTTTTTCTTCACTTCATCTGATCTGAAAAACACAGGGAAGGTAAAAGCAAAGCAGTGTGTCTGATCTGATTCCTACCAGAGGTGCTCTTGTCACCTGTCCAGTGTATCTCAGGTCAGTGCAGATGAAGGAGACCAGAGGAGGCCACTGTGGACTACTGAGGTGCAGTAAAAAGGTCTTTGTCTGTAGACGTGATGCTCTCACTTGATTCTCCAATAATACCAGTCAGCTGCCTTGCTCCCTCTTTGCTGCTCATGTTTGTCAACAGTGTCTTTTTTTATCTAAGACTAGGCATTTGGAACTTCCTGTCATCACTTACTTCACGGTCCCCTAGTAGCACAAACAGGTCAGACTCATTTGCCCCCACTATGTATTCATTTTTTAATCTTAAAAATGGCCCTATTATTATTTTAATCTTGTATCATTTGAATTGTTTTAATGTCAAATTTGTATTATTTTAACTATGAAAACATATGTATTTGACAGTGTTTTCATGGGCCCAATGTTACTGTACAGCTCTGTCATGTTGCAGTACTGCTCTAAGCCAGCAGGTGTCACACTTTCAGTGAGTTTTGATTGAGAGAAGGCATACTAGGTCATCAGGTCGTGAACAATTCCTGGTTTGCCATCTCTGGAATAAGCTGGCTCGTTTTATGACCACATTTTGCAGTATTAGGTAATATTGGAGTCGATGTGTGAACAACTTCCACATGCTGAGAAGTGGCATTGAACAGAACTTTAAAAGGACTTAAAGGCCCAGTGCAGTCAAAACATGATTTCCTGTGTAAAATGATATATTTCCATACTGTGCGGTTGGAATAATACTGTAAAATGTTGAAAATTCTGATAATGCCCTTTTAGTGTAAGAGTTTGGAAATGTCTGCCTGTTTTGGTGGGATGGAGTTTAGGCCTGCCCTAATTAGCTAATAGAATTCCAAACAGCTAGTTTTCAGTTTCCACCTGCCCACTCAGACCACTCCCAGGCAGTCCTAGAAAAATAATTGCTTGAGAAATTGCTCTTTGCTAAGAAAGTATTTTTGTTTCTTTTTGATGATTTGAAAACAATCACAGTGAGGTACTTAGATGTTACCCAGAAATGAATTCATATTGAGATGAAATGGAGGAATTTGACCTTTTTTTAAGCAAAAGGAAACACATTCCAAAAAAATGACTTTTCTGTGTTTGTCTTGTATGGCCTACTAACTCCACACAGTATGCTTGCATAGGATGCTGGCGGTAACATAGGGAGTGTGCCAGTATGGAACACACATGGTCCAACTTAGAGATAAGCAGTGCCTCTCTCATCTCAATACCTTTTTTCTCCACTGTCCCCAATGCTATTATTGCTACTTTGCGCTTTCCTCTTGGCTATATGCAGTACATGTTTACTTTAAAAAAAATCCATCTTCATAGTGAATACCTTGCCTACAGTTGTGAATCAAAACTGTTGACCTCTACTTAACCAAAAGAGAGAGAACTGCGTAGAACACATTCAGATAGATACGCTGCTACTGTGTCTGTTAATGTATGACTCTCAAACGGACCTAACCAACGGACTTGCCTGTAAAGTCTGCATCACAAAATGGACTCCTTCTCTCACCTCTCAGATGGCGGGCAGACACTGGACAAGGATCATTTAACTACAAACTGGACTAAATGAAATATGTTCATCCATGAACATTCCATGGCTAGCTATGCTGTCAGTAAAGTTACGACCATGGGAAACGTGTCAGAAATGGGATAGTTGACCAATGAAATAGCTGGGTGAAAAAGGGATGTGGTTTACTGAAGTGGATCTTTGAATTTGACACGACATTTAGCATCTTTGTGATTCCAGTTCTGATAGTACCCCTCGAGGCAGTATTAGAATACAGTACATATGCTTGGCAATGCATGTTCATATCTGTAGTTCAGAATAGGAAAGGGGAACCACAGGTACACATAAACCACGCCAATGAGGGCATGAATCAGGAGCTCTATATTGTGATCTAGACCAGATTAATCGTATGGTGTCTCATCTTTTCACATTCCATCGTACACTTTGCCATTACTTCGAGTGCACGAGATTCAATATGCCAGATAAATGCTGTTGGAAACTCATTCTAGATCTCTGCTTCATACTAGAGGATCTTGCGTTATCGACCATGGCCCATTAGTAAGTGTAATAGCATTGCCCTCCTCTGAGGTGGAAGGAAACTGGTTACATTCCTTTTTGTATTCTTTTTTTTTTTATCCTTGCCTTGTGGTTTGCAAACACAATGAGTAAGAGGGGAAAAAGTCCTGAAATTCATCATGTTTGTCTCACATAATTTACTGTCATTGTTAATAAATGCAGATGTGTTGAACAAGAGTTCAAGGGTCACGTTGGCTTGTTTTGTATGCACTGAAAGGGGTATCATTTTCATAAATGAAAGGTATCGTAACGTTAGTGTCAAAAGTCAAGAGGTTCTTAAAGATTAGAGGCTATTTCACTTTTAAATGATTTCCTCAGTGTCTTCTAGGAGCTTTAGGCTAATAGTTGGCCTAAAGGTATAACAAGGAACATAGCCAACACATCCTTGAATTATTGCTCTTATTACAGCACCATGCCTATACACCACACACACCACCACCCCCCCCACCCCCCCCATGTTGTTCCCAGCCCCCGCACTCCTCACGAACAAAACTACCTTGATGAGGTCATACACAACATTAGGTTGTGTGACATAATACCGTTATAAAGTCTGTTACTTTTCGTCAGTCATCATTAGTAATTACTGTTCTTCTGTGGAGCTGACACGTACAAGGACAGACACTTCAAGTGGATCACTTATGGATGACAAAGACAGGCTTAGTCCTTGAAATACACGTAGGCCAGGGATTTCAAAAGTTGCCTACATGACAGATGAATCTGACTGACTGCATTGGAAATAAGTTGTTATGCCTTAAACTATTGCAATAGCGGTATGGTTACTGGCTTGTAGCCTTTGGATTGTTTTTACTTGGATAAGTTCTCTTCTCAAATTCCTGTTTTGTAGCTAAAACAATCAGGGGCAGGGACGAGCTCCCTCAGCCCATTGCAGAGCAGGATTCATTTACGGCATCATCTTGTGTCTAACAGTGAGACCGCTGATAAAAAACCATGAATCATTCATATTTAGCTATATATTCTCATCGTGGTGGAGCAAAGCGTTTACGAACATAATTCAAATGTTTTAAGGACTGTTAGACCTCTATAGCCTCAATCGGTAAGCTATTTAAGCAATAAGGCACAGGGGGGTGTGGTGTATGGCCAATATACCACGGCTAAGGGCTGTTCTTTATGCACGACGCAACGCGGAGTGGTAATAAATGTTTTGTCATACCTGTGGTATACGGTCTGATATACCACTGCTGTCAGCCAATCAGCATTCATGGCTCGAACCACGCAGTTTATAACATTCTATAATCAGCAGTGGGCCTATTATGTCATTAACCTGTGACTACATTTTTAACTACGTCATTAGCAGGCACAGGATGTACTGCGCTGTGGAGGCGTACTGGAGGTCTGGAGTGTAAAGCTGACACAACCTGTCCTGGCGGGATGCTCATTCTAGCCCGGCCAATGCGAGGAGCTGGAATATAGCGCACTGGGCTAGAAATGCTGTGCATCTCTGCATAACACGGTGCCTGACCAGTTACACGCTCCCCACGGTAAGCACGAGGAGTTGGCTCAGGTCTCCTACCTGACTTAGCCAATCTCCTCTTGTGCCCCCCCCCCCCCCCAAAAAAAAAAATATTGGGGCTGCCTTTCGGGCTTCCGTGCTGGCCGTGTACCCTTATATCTTCGCCATTCCTCCATTCTCCTGTATCCCTCCTCGCACTGTTCCAAAGAATCCCATGCAGGCTCTGGCACTCTCCCTGGATCGATTTACCAACTCTCAATCTCCTCCCAGGTTGTTACCCATTCGTCCTTCTCCCAGGTCCATCTCTCCATTACGCGCTGTTCCTCCCAATCACGCTGCATGGTCCTTTTAAGGTGGGTTATTCTGTCACGTTCGATGTATGGAGGAGACCAAGGCGCAGCGTGAGATCAATACATACCTTTTAATGAAACGAAGAACACTTAACAAACTATACAAAACAACAAACAGAACGTGAAGCTATAAACGATAGTGCAGACACAGGCAACTAAACATAGACAATAACCCACGAAATACCCCAAAAAAGATGGCTAACTTAATATGGTTTCTAATCAGAGACAACGATACACACCTGCCTCTAATTGAGAACCAATATTAAACAACCCTAAAAACCTACAAAACCCCTAGACAGTACAAAAAACACATACATCACCCATGTCACACCCTGACCTAACCAAAACAATAAAGAAAACAAAGAATACTCAGGTCAGGGCGTGACACTGTGGAACAATTCTAAAACTATATAATGAATATTTATTGTTAATCTGTAGTTCAGGACCCTATAAATGTAAGGAGGGAGTGGTCTGATAACCCCTCCTCTTCTATTAATATAACATAAGCATAATGAATTATTCTAATACATCAAACATTTGTACAGCCCCAAATCATGACCCCAAGGTGAATCCTGACAGTATGATGTGTTAAGTTTGGTATGGTTATATAAGACAGGTGGTTACTTAGTAGGGTGGTTGGTCGGGGGTATAACGCAAACGTCTAGCAACCCAAATGTTGTGAATTCAAATCTCATCATGGACAACCTTAGCATTTTAGCTAATTAGCAACTTTTCAACAATGTACTATTTTGAGCTACTTTGCAACTACTGAGCATTTTAGGTAACCCTTCCCCTAACCCTAACCTTAACCCTTTTAGCTAAACCTTCACCTGACTGTAACCTTACCAAAAACATTTTTTAATAAAAATAAAAACCCTAACCTTACCTTCTTTCCCAACCTGGTCTCAGAGGTTAAGTTAAAATGACAACAAATACTGGATCCTTCCAGCACTGTAATATAATAATATGAATATGAACTCAATCTCAACATTTGAGTTGGCTCATTATTGGAAATAGCACATCCACCCTCCTCTAATTGTCACGACTCCTACCGAAGGTGGCTCGGAGGTAGTCGCACCGGCCTACCACTGATTTTTTCCTCCCCCTCCTTGTCTGTTTATTGGTTACACCTGTTGTTAATTTGGTTATTAGTTGGGCTTTATTAGCCAGCCGGCCCGCCTGCTCTTTGTGCAGGATTGTTCTATGTGTACTTGTCGTGCACGCATGTATGTCACGGCTGTTTCGTGTACGTGAGCTGTTTTTTGGATACAGTTTAGTTCCCCTGTGGTTTGGGGTATTTGTGTTGAGTGGCGTCTGCTTTTTCACCTGGTCGGTGTATTAAAGACGTGCCTACTCTGAACTCTCTGTCTCTTGCGTCTGACTCCTTCCTCCACTACACCCCAGACATTACACTAATGGTCCACAATTTCAACAGGACCTATTATATCCAAGTATTTGAATGGATGTTAGTCCTGCATGGCTGTCTGTCATAAAGTGAGATTTGTTTTCTTCTAGGCGACAAGAAAGTCAACTGGCAGGAAGCGCTCGGCTGAGTAGCATGGCACAAATAGGCCTACAGAATCAGGTTAGAGATTCAAGACAGTTTTAAATCCACACAACTACAGATTAGCAGTTTGACAGAAGAAAGTATTATAATGTATACCATCTACCATCAGAATCAGCATTGACAAAATATATATATATATATATATATATTAATATATATTTGAGCCAATCAGTTGTGTTGTGACAAGGTTGGGGGGGGGGGGTATACCAAAGAATGCCCTATTTGGTAAAAGACCAAGTCCATATTATGGCAAGAACAGCTCAAATAAGCAAAGAGAAAGGACAGTCCATCATTACTTTAAGACATGAAGGTCAGTCAATACAGAACATTTCAAGAACTTTGGAAGTTTCTTCAAGTGCAGTCGCAAAAACCATCAAGAGCTATGATGAAACTGGCACTAATGAGGACCGCCACAGGAATGAAAGACCCAGAGTTACCTCTTCTGCAGAGGATAAGTTCATTAGAGTTACTAGCCTAAGAAATTGCAGCCCAAATAAATGCTTCACAGAGTTCAACTAACAGACCCATCTCAACATCAACTGTTCAGAGGAGACCGTGTGAATCAGGCCTTCATGGTCGAATCGCTACAAAGAAACCACTTCTAAATGACACCAATAAGAAGAAGAGACTTTCTTGGGCCGGTGGAAATCTGTCCTTTGTTCTGGAGTCCAAATTGGAGATTTTTGGTTCCGACCACTGTGTCTTTGTGAGACACAGATCAAGCCACGTGACTTTTTGGTTACTACATGATTCCATATGTGTTATTTCATAGTTTTGATGTCTTCACTATTACTCTACAATGTAGGAAATAGTTAAAATAAAGAAAACCCTTGAATGAGTAGGTATTCTAAAACTTTTGACCGGTATTGTATATACAGTAGCAGTCAAAAGTTTGGATAACTATGAACTATGAAATAACACATAATTTAACACCAATTCTACATTGTAGAATAATAGTGAAGACTCTGTGTTGTTGTATGTGTTGAACTACTTTGCTTTATCTTGGCCAGGTCGCAATTGTAAATGAGAACTTGTTCTCAACTTGCCTACCTGGTTAAAAAAAGGTTAAATAAAATAAATAAATAAATGCCTATTTGTGCCATGCTACTCAGCCGAGCGCTTCCTGACAATTGACTTTCCTGTCGCCTAGAAGAAAACAAATCTCACTTTATGACAGCCATCCATGCAGGACTAACATTCATTAAAATACTTGGATATAATAGGTCCTGTTGAAATTGTGGAGCATTAGAGGAGGGTAAATGTGCTATTTCCAATAATGAGTCAACTCAAATGTTAAGATTGAATTCATATTCATATTATTATATTACAGTGCAGGAAGGAACTAGTATTTATTGTCATTTTAACTTACCTTCTTTCCCAACCTGGTCTCAGAGGATTTCACATTATTCTGTAAGTAAATCCAAGACACTCCATTTAGTATGATATGTTACGTTTTGTATGGTATGTAATACAGTCGTGGCCAAAAGTTTTGAGAATGACACAAATATTAATGTCCACAAAGTTTGCTGCTTCAGTGTCTTTAGATATTTTTGTCAGATGTTACTATGGAATACTGAAGTATATTTACAAGCATTTCATAAGTGTCAAAGGCTTTAATTGACAATTACATGAAGTTGATGCAAAAAGTCAATATTTGCTGTGTTGACCCTTCTTTTTCAAGACCTCTACAATCCTGGCGTGCTGTAAATTAACTTCTGGGCCACATCCTGACTGATGGCAGCCCATTCTTGCATAATTAATGCTTGGAGTTTGTCAGAATTTGTGGGGTTTTGTTTGTGCACCCGCCTCTTGAGGATTGACCACAAATTCTCAATGGGATTAAGGTCTGGGGAGTTCCCTGGCCATGGACCCAAAATATCCATGTTTTGCCACTTAGTTATCCCCTTTGCCTTATTGCAAGGTGCTGGAAAAGGCCTTGTTCGTCACCAAACTTTTCCTAGATAGTTGGGAGAAGTTGCTCTCGGAGGATGTGTTGGTACCATTCTTTATTCATGGCTGTGTTCTTAGGCAAAATTGTGAGTGAGCCCACTCCCTTGGCTGAGAAGCAACCCCACACATGAATGGTCTCAGGATACTTTTCAATCGTAAAGGTCTCTGGTCTCCGTTCTCTGGATGCCCCAAACAATCGGAAAGGGGATTCATCATAGAAAATGACTACCCCAGTCCTCAGCAGTCCAATCCCTGTACCTTTTGCAGAATATCAGTCTGTCCCTGATGTTTATCCTGGAGAGAAGTGGCTTCTTTGCGGCCCTTCTTGACACCAGGCCATCCTCCAAAAGTCTTCGCCTCACTGTGCATGCAGATGCACTCACACCTGCCTGCTGTCATTTCTGAGCAAGCTCTGTACCGGTGGTGCACCGATCCCGCAGCTGAATCAACTTTAGGAGACGGTCCTGGCACTTGCTGGACTTTCTTGGGCGCCCTGAAGCCTTCTTCACAATAATTGAACGGCATCTCCTTGAAGTTCTTGATGGTCCGATAAGTGGTTGATTTAGGTCCAATCTTACTGGCAGCAATATCCTTGCCTGTGAAGCCCTTTTTGTGCAAAGCAATGATGACGGTACATGCTTCCTTGCAGGTAACCATGATTGACAGAGGAAGAACAATGATTCCAAGCACCACCCTTCTTTTGAAGCTTCCAGTCTGTTATCCGAACTCAATCAGCATGACAGAGTGATCTCCAGCCTTGTCCTCGTTAACGAGAGCATCACTGACATGATGTCAGCTGGTCCTTTTGTGGCAGGGTTGAAATGCAGTGGAATTTTTTGGGGGGGCTTCAGTTCATTTGCATGGCAAAGAGGGACTTTGCAATTAATTGCAATTCATCTGATCACTCTTCATAACATTCTGGAGTATATGCAAATTGCAATCATACAAACTGAGGCAGCAGACTTTGTGAGATTTAATTTTGGCTACGACTGTACATTTGTGGATGTCAATCACCCATTTCGTATGATATGTTAGAAATTACAATTCATGTTACATGTTACGAATTTGCACAGTATGTTACACATTTACAAAATGTATGATATGTTACAAATTCTAGCTTGCTAATGTTAGCTAGGTTAGGGGTAAGGTTAAGGTTAAGTTTAGGAGGTAGGATAAAGGGTCAAGATTAGGGTTAGGGGAAGGTTTAGCTAAAATGGTTAAGGTTCGGGTTAGGTGAAGGGTTACCTAAAATGGTTAAGGTTAGGGTTAGGTGAAGGGTTAGCTAAAAGGGTTAAGGTTAGGGTTAGGTGAAGGGTTAGCTAAAAGGGTTAAGGTTAGGGTTAGCTAAAAGGGTTAAGGTTAGGGTTAGGTGAAGGGTTAGCTAAAAGGGTTAAGGTTAGGGTTAGCTAAAAGGGTTAAGGTTAGGGTTAGGGGAAGGGTTAGATAAAATGGTTAAGGTTAGGGTTAGGTGAAGGGTTAGCTAAAAGGGTTAAGGTTAGGGTTAGCTAAAAGGTTTAAGGTTAGGGTTAGGGGAAGGGTTAGCTAAAAGGGTTAAGGTTAGGGTTAGCTAAAAGGGTTAAGGTTAGGGTTAGGGGAAGGGTTAGCTAAAAGGGTTAAGGTTAGGGGAAGGGTTAGCTAAAAGGGTTAAGGTTAGGGTTAGGTGAAGGGTTAGCTAAAAGGGTTAAGGTTAGGGTTAGGTGAAGGGTTAGCTAAAAGGGTTAAGGTTAGGGTTAGCTAAAAGGTTTAAGGTTAGGGTTAGGGGAAGGGTTAGCTAAAAGGGTTAAGGTTAGGGTTAGCTAAAAGGGTTAAGGTTAGGGTTAGGGGAAGGGTTAGCTAAAAGGGTTAAGGTTAGGGTTAGGGGAAGGGTTAGCTAAAAGGGTTAAGGTTAGGGTTAGGTGAAGGGTTAGCTAAAAGGGTTAAGGTTAGGGTTAGCTAAAAGGGTTAAGGTTAGGGTTAGTGGAAGGGTTAGCTAAAGGGGTTAAGGTTAGGGTTAGGTGAAGGGTTAGCTAAAAGGGTTAAGGTTAGGGTTAGCTAAAAGGGTTAAGGTTAGGGTTAGGGGAAGGGTTAGCTAAAAGGGTTAAGGTTAGGGTTAGCTAAAATGGTTAAGGTTAGGGTTAGGGGAAGGGTTAGCTAAAAGGGTTAAGGTTAGGGTTAGGGGAAGGGTTAGCTAAAAGGGTTAAGGTTAGGGTTAGGGGAAGGGTTAGCTAAAATGCTCAGTAGTTGCAAAGTAGCTCAAAATAGTACATTGTTGAAAAGTTGCTAATTAGCTAAAATGCTAAGGTTGTCCATGATGAGATTCGAATTCACAACCTTTGGGTTGCTAGACATTTGCATTATACCCCCGACCAACCACCCTACTAAGTAAACATCTGTCATATGTAACCATACCAAACTTAACATATCAAACTAAATGGAGTGTCTTACAGAATAATACAAAAGGTTCTGAGACCAGGTTGTCTTTCCACTGCCAATCCTGTTTTTCTTTGGCTGGACTACTGAATCTTCATCCTCTTCCATCTCTCTCTCCTGTTGCTCTTTCAAATCCAACTGCTTTTCATCCGACTTGGGAAGAGGAATACCTGTTGTATTCGGCGCACGTGACAAATAAACTTTGATTTGATTTGACTGGGTTGTGTCCTAGCCTACTGGTTAGTTGTCTGACCAGCTGTGTGCTTCCGCCTACAGGAGATGAATCTGAGCAGTATGTCTGCGGGGCTGCAGCTGTATCAGGATGTGCTGGGTGAGCTGAAGGAGCGTGTGACCACTGACAAGGTGACAGGACTCCTGGCTGACATCAGAGACCTGCTGGCCCAGGTCAACGAGGTGAGACTGACACACACACACACAAACTCAATAAGTAATAAGAAGTAGACACATGCATGCACACTGGCACAAGATCATAGAGGTCCTACAATCATAAATCATATTTATCACACTTGAGATGTTCCTTTAGGTTAATAACCTTCTGTATGTGTATGTTTTTGTGTTGTTCAGATGCAGGAGCCTGGCCAGATGAGCAGTGTGGCCCAGTACGAGGCCTCGGGACTGGCCTCACGCCTCCCAGGGGACTACGAGGTTCAGGTTGCAACTCACTTTACCCTGCTGCAGCTCCGTGACTTCACACAGAACCTAAAACGCAGCCTGCGCAACGTCGAACACCTGACTTCCAGGCCAGGACAGAGGGGCTGAACTGTACTCTACAGCAGCAGCAAAACCTGTGCAGACATGGATGGGGGATCGGAGGGGTGTCGTCCTTGCCAGAAGCCTATTGGACTTCTAAAGCAACTGCGTAGTGATGTAGTCTTGCTGAAACATGTTTCATTTCTGTTTGAGCCTGCTTCAGTCTTTCTATCTAATCTGTCCATCAAGGTCAAACGGGACATTTGAAAACATGAAGCAAGCGGAGCACTTTATTTATCTGAGATAGGGGATGGCACCAAAACCAATTGTGTAGCGTCCCTGTATCTGCCAAGGTCTGTACCTCATAGTATAACTGCAGGTAGCTGGTTCAAGCCTTGCTCTATCTGTTCCCCATCAATTGGGACAATAGCAACTGGTCAAGGACTGAGTGCCTGCTGTTCTTCATCTCTTTCTCCCCATGAGGGTTTTGTTCTTAGCTTGTTCTGCCACTCATCACCACCTCTGATTGCTTTCTCAGACTTTCCTTGAGATAAAGCAACACCGATAGCTGCCAGAGAGTGGCAAGTCCCCGACAGTCTTTGAGATACTTATTTATACGTAAAAAATATATATATTTATGAAGTACTGGGATATCATTTGTTAGTGTGTTTGAATTCATTTGCTTGCATATGCAGTTATTTATTTATTTGTCATGTATTTATATTGTATGTGTTTGTTTACTGATTGATACTGTCATTCCTAGAGTAATTTCCTGGTGGGTGTCAAGAGATTTGTACTGTATGTGGTTCATATTTTTTTTATATACCAGGAGCTCCGATCTCCTTCTCTTTGTTTTATTTATTATTATATATATTTTTACAGGACAATAGGAAGTTGGAATACATGTATAGAACAAACAGTGAGGAAGGGCTTTAGACGAACGGCCGAGTTGAGACTTGATCTCGTCGCCTTGGAGGAATGTGTGGTCTGGGAATCGAGAGTGTTAAAGCTCGAACCAGACTCCGGCACGAGAGGGTTATTGGTCAATACAGTCACCCCTAGAGTCATTTCCTGGTAGGCGTGTCATCCCCTGTTTAGGAAGATCATATTCTAGTTTTATTAACACAAAACAAAGTCTAGAAAGTTAGAAAAGTTATCAATAGCAGAGAGTAGCAGAGAGAACAGTCATGAGAACATGACTAGGGTGGCTTGAGTCTTTGACAATTTTTAGAGCCTTCCTCTGACACCGTCTGGTATAGAGGTCCTGGATGGCAGGAAGCTTGGCCCCGGTGATGTACTGGGTCGTATGCACTACCCTCTGTAGTGCCTTGCGGTCAGAGGCCGAGCAGTTACCATACCAGGCAGTGATGCAACCCGTCAGGATGCTCTCGATGGTGCAGCTGTAAAACCTTTTGAGGATCTGAGGACCCATGCCAAATCTTTTCAGTCTCCTGAGGGGTAATCGGTTTTGTCGTGCCCTCTTCAAGACTGTCTTGGTGTGCTTGGACCATCTTAGTTTGTTGTTGATGTGGACGCCAAGGAACTTGAAGCTCTCAACCTGCTCCACTACATCCCTGTCGATGATAATGGGGGCATGCACGGTCCTCATTTTCAGGTAGTCCACAATCACCTCCTTTCCCTTGATCATGTTGAGGGAGAGATTGTTGTCCTTGCACCACACGGTCAGGTCTCTGACCTCCTCCCTATAGGCTGTCTCATCATGGAGTCGTGCCTGGCCGTGCAGTCATGAGTGAACAGGGAGTACAGGAGGGGACTGTGCACGCACCCCTGAGGGGCCCCCGTGTTGAGGATCATTGTGGCGGACGTGTTGTTACCTAGCCTTATCACCTGGGGGCGGCCCGTCAGGAAGTCCAGGATCCAGTTAGTGTTCTTGGGCATAGGAACTATGGTGGTCTGCTTGAAACATGTTGCTATTACAGACTCAGACATGGAGAGGTTGAAAATGTCAGTGAAGACACTTGCCTGTTGGTCATCGCATGCTCGGAGCGCACGTCCTGGTAATCCGTCTGGCCCTGTGGCCTTGTGAATGTTGACCTGTTTAATGGTCTTATTCACATCGGCTGCGGAGAGCGTGATCACACAGTTGTCCGGAACAGCTGATGCTCTCATGCTTGTTTCAGTGTTACTTGCCTCAAAGCGAGCATAGAAGATATTTAGCTTGTCTGGTAGGCTCGTGACACTGGCCAGCTCTCGGCTGTGCTTCCCATTGTAGTCTGTAATAGTTAGCAGGCCCTGCCACACCCGACGAGCGTCGGAGCCAGTGTCGTACTTCTCGATCTTAGTCCACTATTGATGGTTTTTCTGTTTGATGGTTCGTCGGAGGGCATAGCGGGATTTCTTATAAGCTTCCAGGTTAGAGTCCCAAACTTTGAAAGAGGTAGCACTACCCTTTAGCTCAGTGCAAATGTTGCCTGTAATCCATGGCTTCTGGTTGGGGTATGTACGTACAGTCACTGTGGGGACGACGTCCTCGATGCACTTATTGGTAAAGCCAGTGACTGATGTGATGTAATCCTCAAAGTCATTAGAACAATCCCGGAACATATTCCAGTCTGTGCTAGCAAAACAGTCCTGTAGTTTAACATCTGCTTCATCTGACCACTTTTTTATAGACAGAGTCACTGGTGCTTCCTGCTTTCAGTTTTGCTTGTAATCAGGAATCAGAAGGATAGAATTATGGTCAGATTTGCCAAATGGAGAGCGCGGGAGAGCTTTGTACGAGTCTCTGTGTGTGGAGTAAAGGTGGTCTATCATTTTTTCCCCTCTGGTTGGACATTTAACATGCCGCCTCTGGATGAGCTTCCCTTTTTCTCTGATCGAATCAACTTTATCAGCCTTCTTTCAATGCAACAAACCGAAACAAGTCTAACTTTGCAAGATTGAGTCTGTGATTTTGTTGTAGGCAGAGCCAGAGCGCAACAGAGTAGAATTATATTTTAAGGAGGGGGTCCACAAGCGGTCTTTCAATCACATTTTTTATATTATTCGCTTGTTAGCGAGTTATTAGCCTAGTAATAGATAAGTATAGGTCAGCAATGGGGAGTTACTGCTTCCTACAAGAGCACAAAATGTGTAAGCTACATTTCAATCTGTTTTTGAAAAGCCAGTCAGGTAAAAAGCTCATGTCTTAATTAAAGGGGCAGTGTTTTATTTTGAGAAAGGCTCGAATATGCAAATAAGCCTATAGGCAGAGGGGTAGTCTACATTACCTTATTCTCTGTATGGTAATAATTTATCATTACATTAAAACATTTTAAAGTGGTGTCTTGCATACTACAACACAATACAATGCAATTTACAGTCACCTATTTGGCCCGTGGTGTTACAGACCAAGTAAAAAATCAGTAATTGATGTCAAGCCCTTCATAATGTAAAAATGTTTTTAAAAGTATCATGCAATTTAGGCCTACATTGAAAATCATAGAAGTAATATAGCCACAATAGCCTATTGGCTACTGTCTAAAACTGTAAGAGTACAGAAGTTGCACAAAGTTCAAGTTTCCGCTCAAAAGACTAACAATTTGCTCAGTGCCCCAAAAATTGAAGAGAACATTGCTCCCAGGGACTCCCATTCTAGTAAGTTGCTTGTCTATAGTTGCCTGATTGTACGAAGTACAATTATTCATGTGAATAATGGTACAGTCCCAGACCCTCCAGTGGGTGGTGAAACCATTACTGATGGTCCGATTGTGGACTACAGGAAAAGGAGGACCGAGCATGCCCCCATTCTCATCGATGGGGATGTAGTGGAGCAGGTTGAGAGCTTCAAGTTCCTTGGCGTCCACATCACCAACAGAATAACATGGTCCAAGCACACCAAGACAGTGTTACTGTAATTTAATTATGCCAATGTGTTTTCATTAATTGAAAAGCCTTAATCTATTTCATGAGAATTTGTAAGATTCTTGTTTGCATAAAATAGACGGAGACCAGCCATTTCAATAATAGGTAACACAATTTATTCTCGAAGCGCGCTGCCACTTTACCACGAGCAACAGTTTATATACAATAACATGACGTCATTTCATTGCTCCTAAAATGAATCTCCTCCTCCAGACCGGGTCAAAGGGAACTTTAAAGGTTCATGAGGTTCTGAGTTCATTCTGACCCCCCCAGCACTGACCCCTCAACATTATCGATCACCACTTAGCTGCCAGTTCTAATTAACAGAAAACCTAGGAATGCACTCACTTCCTTACCTAAAACACCCCAGAGCTCAGTTTCGTCGGTTCAACCATAGGTTAACTACCTTATCTGTTTACTTAATCCACAAACCATTTCTTTCTTCTTAGTTGGAATGGTGTTCATTAACTTTAATTACTCCTTGTCCATGTCACACAATCCCTTCTTATGAACTCATATTGTTAATCAGATATAATAAAACAGAGTATAAGTTTACTTAGTTACAGTTCCATTTAAAATGATTTGCTCAGTCATTTAATCATAATTTTCCCAACAGACAGTCGTGAAGAGGTCACGACAAAACCGATTCCCCCTCAGGAGACTGAAAACCTCAAAAGGTTTTACAGCTGCACCATCAAGAGCATCCTGACAGGTTGCATCACTGCCTGGTATGGCAACTGCTCTGACCGCAAGGCACTACAGAGGGTAGTGCGTACAACCCAGTACATCACCGGGGCCAAGCTTCCTGCCATCCAGGACCTCTATACCAGGCGGTGTCAGAGGAAGGTTCTAAAAATTGTCAAAGACTCCAGCCACCCTAGTCATAGACTGTTCTCTCTGCTACCACACGGCAAGCCGGAGAGCCAAGTCTAGGTCCAAGAGGCTCCTAAATAATTCTACCCCCCAAGTCATAAGACTCCTGAACATCTAATCAAAAGGCTACCCAGACTATATGCATTGCTTTTTAAAAATGTATTATGCTTATCTCTTACTTTTTTTGTAGGTAATTTCTTAAAACTGCATTGCTGGTTAAGTGCTTGTAAGTAAGAATTTCACTGTAAGGTCTACACCGGTTGTATTCGGTACATGTGACAAATATAATTTGATTTGTTCTCTCTTCACATCCCTGCTTCTTGTGAAAGCTCTGCCGTCTCCAACAGGTCTTCACAGCTCTATGACAATGTTGTGAATCTGTTCAAAATGGTCAATCAAGTCATGGACAACATTGGAAAGCAAGAAACATCTGAATCATCACTCTGAATCATCACTCTGGCTTTCCAGATTGACCAAAGTGCTTACCATAGCTGTAACAACAATGGGAGCGCTCCCTGCTTCTTCCCAGAAAACAACAAGGCATGTAACCAGTGAACAGCCTGGAAGCTTTCAATGTTTGTAAATTTATGAGAGGAGTTCATAGCCAAAAATCACATTCTAACAGCCTGGACGCTTCACACAAGTGTGTTTGCAGGAAATCCTTCCTGAGTATATATACAGTGCCTTGCGAAAGTATTCGGCCCCCTTGAACTTTGCGACCTTTTGCCACATTTCAGGCTTCAAACATAAAGATATAAAACTGTATTTTTTTGTGAAGAATCAACAACAAGTGGGACACAATCATGAAGTGGAACGACCTTTATTGGATATTTCAAACTTTTTTAACAAATCAAAAACTGAAAAATTGGGCGTGCAAAATGATTCAGCCCCTTTACTTTCAGTGCAGCAAACTCCAGAAGTTCAGTGAGGATCTCTGAATGATCCAATGCTGACCTAAATGACTAATGATGATAAATACAATCCACCTGTGTGTAATCAAGTCTCCGTATAAATGCACCTGCACTGTGATAGTCTCACAGGTCCGTTAAAAGCGCAGAGAGCATCATGAAGAACAAGGAACACACCAGGCAGGTCCGAGATACTGTTGTGAAGAAGTTTAAAGCCGGATTTGGATACAAAAAGATTTCCCAAGCTTTAAACATCCCAAGGAGCACTGTGCAAGCGATAATATTGAAATGGAAGGAGTATCAGACCACTGCAAATCTACCAAGACCTGGCCGTCCCTCTAAACTTTCAGCTCATACAAGGAGAAGACTGATCAGAGATGCAGCCAAGAGGCCCATGATCACTCTGGATGAACTGCAGAGATCTACAGCTGAGGTGGGAGACTCTGTCCATAGGACAACAATCAGTCGTATATTGCACAAATCTGGCCTTTATGGAAGAGTGGCAAGAAGAAAGCCATTTCTTAAAGATATCCATAAAAAGTGAAGTTTAAAGTTTGCCACAAGCCACCTGGGAGACACACCAAACATGTGGAAGAAGGTGCTCTGGTCAGATGAAACCAAAATTGAACTTTTTGGCAACAATGCAAAACGTTATGTTTGGCGTAAAAGCAACACAGCTGAACACACCATCCCCACTGTCAAACATGGTGGTGGCAGCATCATGGTTTGGGCCTGATTTTCTTCAGCAGGGACAGGGAAGATGATTAAAATTGATGGGAAGATGGATGGAGCCAAATACAGGACCATTCTGGAAGAAAACCTGATGGAGTCTACAAAATACCTGAGACTGGGATGGAGATTTGTCTTCCAACAAGACAATGATCCAAAACATAAAGCAAAATCTACAATGGAATGGTTCAAAAATAAACATATCCAGGTGTTAGAATGGCCAAGTCAAAGTCCAGACCTGAATCCAATCGAGAATCTGTGGAAAGAACTGAAAACTGCTGTTCACAAATGCTCTCCATCCAACCTCACTGAGCTCGAGCTGTTTTATAGGAGGAATGGGAAAAAATGTCAGTCTCTCGATGTGCAAAACTGATAGAGACATACCCCAAGCGACTTACAGCTGTAATCGCAGCAAAAGGTGGCGCTACAAAGTATTAACTTAAGGGGGCTGAATAATTTTGCACGCCCAAGTTTTCAGTTTTTGATTTGTTAAAAAAGTTTGAAATATCCAATAAATGTCGTTCCACTTCATGATTGTGTCCCACTTGTTGTTGATTCTTCACAAAAAAAATACAGTTTTATATCTTTATGTTTGAAGCCTGAAATGTGGCAAAAGGTCGCAAAGTTCAAGGGGGCCGAATACTTTCTCAAGGCACTGTATATATACACACACACACACTTTTTATTTAACTGAGTACACTGTATTGCTCCAGGTAACTTCCATTCTGACAAAACAGAGACTAGAAAAGTAACACATTTCTTGTTACACATTAAAGGTTTATTACTGTTGGAGAAAAAAACACTTTAGTGCAAAATATATGGAATCAACCAATTAACACAAGTAACTGATCAAGTATAGTACAATTGTAGAAAGTAATTTTCCCATAGGGTTTACTAACAAAACCTTTGTTAATAAGATGACATCACCATTTTAAACAAGGACATGATTGATACACACTAGACCTAAATACAGTCTAAAATCTAAATAGAGTACGTTGTCACAAGTACAATTCAACCTTCTTAAACTACACACATTAGAACATGTTCAATGTCTTACATACTTCAGTGCGAAGAGTATAGTTCATCAGGGTTAGACGAAAAAAATAGATAACTTTCTAGGCTTTCACCAAGTGTGATGTTTACGACACTATAAGTGATGACTAAAACACTCACAGTCAGTTAACATCAATTCACACTTCTCACACTTGTCTTGTGTTAATAAAAACTAGAATAGGAACTTCTTAAACAGGGAATGACACACCTACCAGGAAATGACTCTAGGGGTGACTGTATTGACCAATAACCCTCTCGTGCCGGAGTCTGGTTCGAGCAGTAACACACTCGATTCCCAGACCACACATTCCTCCAAGGCGACGAGATCAAGTCTCAACTCGGCCGTTCGTCTAAAGCCCTTCCTCACTGTTTGTTCTATACATGTATTCCAACTTCCTATTGTCCTGTAAAAATATATATAATAATAAATAAAACAAAGAGAAGGAGATCGGAGCTCCTGGTATATAAAAAAAAAAATATGACCCCTCTGCCAAAACACATACAGTACAAATCTCTTGACACCCACCAGGAAATTACTCTAGGAATGACAGTATCAATCAGTAAACAAACACAGTATAAATACATAAATACATTACAAATAAATACCTGCATACACAACAAATAAATTCAAATACACAAACAAATGATATCCCAGTACTTCATAAATATATATATTTTTTAAGTATAAATAAGTATCTCAGAGACTGTCGGGGACTTGCCACTATATGGCAGCTATCGGTGTTGCTTTATCTCAAGGAAAGTCTGAGAAAGCAATCAGAGGTGGTGATGAGTGGCAGAACAAGCTAAGAACAAAACCCTCATGGGGAGAAAGAGATGAAGAAAAGCAGGCACTCAGTCCTTGACCAGTTGCTATTGTCCCAATTGATGGCGAACGGATAGAGCAAGGCTTGAACCAGCTACCTGCATTTATACTATGAGGTACAGACCTTGGCAGATACAGGGACGCTTCACAATTGGTTTTGGTGCCATCCCCTATCTCAGATAAATAAAGTGCTCCGCTTGCTTCATGTTTTCAAATGTCCCGTTTGACCTTGATGGACAGATTAGATAGAAAGACTGAAGCAGGCTCAAACAGAAATGAAACATGTTTCAGCCAGACTACATCACTACGCAGTTGCCTTAGATGTCCAATAGGCTTCTGGCACGGACGACCCCCCTCCGGTCCCCCATCCATGTCTGCACAGGTTTTGCTGCTGCTGTAGAGTACAGTTCAGCCCTTCTGTCCTGGCCTGGAAGTCAGGTGTTCGATGTTACGCAGGCTGCGTTTTAGGTTCTGTGTGAAGTCACGGAGCTGCAGCAGGGTAAAGTGAGTTGCAACCTGAACCTCGTAGTCCCCTGGGAGGCGTGAGGCCAGTCCCGAGGCCTCGTACTGGGCCACACTGCTCATCTGGCCAGGCTCCTGCATCTGAACAACACAAAAACAAACACATACAGAAGGTTATTAACCTAAAGGAACATCTCAAGTGTGATGATATGATTGTAGGACCTCTATGATCTTGTGCCGCCAGTGTGCATGCATGTGTCTACTTTTTATTACTTAGGGAGTTTGTGTGTGTGTGTGTGTGTGTGTGTCAGTCAGTCTCACCTTGTTGACCTGGGCCAGCAGGTCTCTGATGTCAGCCAGGAGTCCTGTCACCTTGTCAGTGGTCACACGCTCCTTCAGCTCACCCAGCACATCCTGATACAGCTGCAGCCCCGCAGACATACTGCTCAGACACTCCTCCTGTAGGCAGAAGCACACAGCTAGTCAGACAACTACCCAGGACCATGTCCAGTAGGCTAGGACACAACCCAATAAGGAATCATGTCCAAACTAATCATGTCAGCTTATTAATCTATCTGTAACATTTAGCAGAATCATAGCATTGTTTTCCCTTCACACACACAAACACACACACACACACACCAGTGGAGGAAGGGAAGGACCATTGTTCTCAGTGAGTTTCATAAAAATAAAAATACGAAATATATTCACTCCACCAAATAATTGATTAAAACACACTGTTTTGTAAAGAAGGTCTACAGTAGTGTTAGGTTATAAATAAACAGAGTAAAAACTAATGGACAACTAGGAAAAGCTCAAACCAAATGTATTTACCCAACGGGTCAGACACACGACTTTAGGCTGACTCTTCTCCTTTTCTCTAAATATGACATCTGTTTTGCTAGGCAGAAAGTTAAGTGATGTATGTAATAAAATGTTAATTTTCCCTGTGACCTGACCTCGGCCCCCATTCCTCACTAATCCACAGCTATCCACCCTTATCAGTGACCACAACCATGTGATTGGCTTTTCCCTCACTTAGTAACTCTCCAAGCCATCCTCATACAGATAACCATTAACTTCTGGTGTAGCAAGTATTTCAAATGATAACCCAACAGTAGCCTCAACAGCACTTTGTAGGGTAGCACCATGGTGAAGCTGGAGGAGAGCTAGTTTCCTTTCTTCTCTGGGTACATTTACTTCAATACAAAACCTAGGAGAGTCACGGCTCTCACCCCCAAACATAGACTTACACAGTAATTATGACAACTTCCTCAAACCTATCAGAGCTCTTGCAGCATGAACTGACATGGTGTCTATCCAATCAAAGGATTAATAGACTAGGTTGTAGCAACCTCCAGATGGGTATATGGAAAAATGTTGGAACATGTAGTAGTCTAAACTTAGCGATGTTGCATTGAGCTGGGTGAATGGAATTTGAATGACAGTAATCCGATACGCTGTAATAGAAATAAGGCCATGCTCATTAAAAAAAAAAGAATTGTCCTCCCTCATCTTAAACAGCACTGACCAGCACTGACACACGCACACTCACCAGGGTGAAATCAATTTGGTTTAGGGGTCTGCAGACAGTCCTTAGTTCTGGTGCTGCGGGGATGCCCAGGGAGGTCACCATGGACTGGTACGGCATGTTCCTAGACTGGCTGGACGGGTCAAGGGTCAGGCCCTAGGAGAACAGGAGTGGTGTGGTTATAGAGCTGGAGCCAATGTAATGCAAAACAGAGAGAAGTTATGGTTAGTGCACTTTTGGAATCTGTGGTGTTAGTGGTCATGACTGGATGTAAAAACCAACCACTACAAGTGTAAATGCACAAAGAAATGCATCTGATTAGCATTTTAATTAAACCTATATTTTCCTTAATTGGCCTGCAGCTACAAGGCATGATTGAATTGACTACATTTAGCTGCAGCTAAAGGTGACATTGATCTTTGTTAGATACATGCTTTGCATTCTTCAGTTTAAAATGTGGCCTGTCGCGTGCTAGGGTTTGTTTTATGCAAAAACAAACCACAATATATTCATGATACAAATTCATCAAACGGTCAACGTGATTTCAACTCAAATTGAGCATTAAAGACCAGCAAACCTGCGTAATTGTACCCATAGACGTTTGCGATAAATTTACATGCAGTAAAGACAATACACACCAGGTAAGAACAGGACACCATCGCACTCCCATAGACTTACCATGATTTTGACACTAGACTCGTGAACCACAGGGATGTTGCCTAATATTTTTTCGACCAAACTCCTTGCGTCCATTGACTTCTCTGGAATATGCGCGGACCGGACCAGAAAAGCTGAACAGCAGAGCAGACCTACAACTTTGAGAAAGGAAAAAAACAGCTGCAGAACGACTATACAATGCTACAGATCCTTAACAAGTTGAACTATGACGTACAGCCAGTGCGGCGCAGAACCGTAAGCAAGAAAGTAGCGCGTGCCAAATATAGTGCATTGAGTTACGCGGTATCCATGCACAATAAAAATACCTGGAGACAACCACTCAAAATATGTCCAAGCTATTATGACTTTCTTCGGACAATAATTTAAAAAACTAAATATTGTTTCCAAGTAAAAAAAAGTTGCATCAAGCTGAACAAATGCACTCATTAAGAGTGTCCTAGTCAAATGTATTTATACAAATATAAGATAAAATATCACTTACTTTTGAGAGTGTTCATTCCGTGTCAGTATGGTTAGTCTATTTTGCTAAAGACTTGAAGGAGACTTTAAGTATTTATATGAATGATAGTACGATTCATGGGAATTTCCACTGAAGGGTCATTGTAAACCTGCAATAGTGAGTGACTAATAATTTGGTCTCTATTCAATCTACATTGCGGAAGTCCAGTTTTACAGCGTGATTGAAATTTACAGGCAATGTTCTCGCTTTAGCGGAGACTGAATTCACGCTAAACGCTGCCTATGTAGGCTCAATCGGAAATGAGGCAACCTTTACATTTCTATCGCGGAATCTGTATCGCTTCAGTTTTACATATTGAATAAGAGAGATAAGAGATAATAGGACTACCTCCGGCTGAACTTGTGATAGCTTGGCATGCATTCAATTTAAATAATGCCACTTTAATAATGTTTACATATCTTACATGACTCATCTCATATGTATATGCTGTATTTTATACCATCTATTGCATCTTGCCTATGCTGCTCAGTCATCGATCATCCATATATTTATATGTACACATTCTTATTCCATCCATGTGTGTATTAGGTTGTTGTGGAATTGTTAGATATTACTGCACTGTCAGAACTAGATGCACAAGCATTTCGCTATACTCGCATGCTAACCATGTTTATGTGACCAATAAAATTTGATTTGAAAATCAGAACATGAGCAAATATATAATGCATGTGATTAAAACTGCGTTTATGATTTAAAAAAAGACAACTTGCCTATTAGGCTATCAATACAGAAACGATATATAGGCTAAGCCTAATTGTTTTATTTTGCTGTTTTACATCTATTATAATGCTATTATTTTTATTTAACTAGGCCAATATTATTTTATTTTCTATTTCTTATTGTGAAGCACTTTGAGCTGCACATAATGAATCAAATAAATGAAACAAAGCTATGAATTGCCTTATGTTGATTGGATCCACTGTCCTACCCGGTGATCCCTCCACCTCCACCTGGCTGTCAATGTCTGGACTTACTGTCGCACCTGCCCTACAGCACTCCCTGATGTTTAACTGTCTGTGTCTTAACCCCATCTATTAAACAAAACAACGTTTTATTTATAAAGCGTGTTGAAAATGATGAAATCCACTTTAAAAAGGCCTAGCTGGTGACTTGATTAACAGGCCTATAGGCTATAATTGCTGTCATTTTTTTTACTCTTTAATTTACATTTGTGAATGGGAAATTAGTTGTAACCTATAATTCAGAAAGAATGTAACATGAGTTTTTGATTAAATTCGATAGCCTGAAGTAAACAGTCGGGCTGCGGACAATAGGCTATGCTTGAAAGTAGCTATCTGCGCTCCAAATACACTGCGGAGAAAGTTCGCACGTGTAAGCTGTTGACATCATGGCGAGCCATGACTCAAACAGCCTCATGGCATTTTCAGTGACGTTCATGTATGGCTACATTACTCAGGAAAAATATATGTACACAATTTCACAACTCTAGTTGTAGCAATTCGACATTTTACGTATGCTACCCTCTGAGTAGGCATATACAAAGGATATAAGGTTGCGTTACCAAATGCTTAGTCCATATTTTATTGCCTCAAAAATATTCAAGACGAATATCCCCATGTGTGAAATGATTTTATCCGCAGCAAGTCAGGTCGTCTTACTTCAGGCTATGTGCATTGCGCAATGACAGCAGGCCCACACACATCTTGATTGCAAGGTGTGCTCGCTGTTCTTGACTACAAATAATTTTCTTAGGCAATAACTGACCTCATTCCCAGCGTCATAGTGTACCATTTACCATGCCGTTCATGAATAACCTATATTGCTTCAAGAATTGGCATGACAGCGCTTTATGCTTCTTTTGATGGTATACCTTTTTTCTAATGTAGGCTAGCCTTTTCCAGTTGTTGTGTCTACCTGTAATGCTAAGCTCGTGAATATTGAATGAATCATTATGACTGGTCCCTGACAATATGATCAATCCATTTTGCAGAGCACCTTGACATTTTAATATTATATTGTCACCGTAGCAATTGAGTAATCAAGCAAGATGCTCTAGATTTTGTGCTCTGGAAATCATGTCCACTTTGAACCTATCAACTTTCTGAAGTATTATCAAATTCTATATCTTAATTTAACAAATTAAAACACATTGACAAATGATCACAAGCAGCCAGTAGGTGTATAGATTTTTTATAATACAATGAATTGATAAATGGCCAAAAACATGCACCAAGGTTCTACTGTCACACTTTACCAAAGACAAACATTTCTTATTTTCATAGATGCAATGGTAATTGGTGTACGAATTAAACTGACTTTCCACAAATGACCTTACCTTGCAAAGGGCTTTAACTGTATGTCTACGGTTGTGTCCCAATAATCTCTCCCACCTCCTGAAGTATGACTCATTCACTAGTCTCCACATATTGAAAAGCACTGGATTGGTGTTGGCATGGGTATTTGTTCACTTCGCTTCATTAATTTGACAGGAAATGACTGGTAGATGAATGCATTATATGATTTGTTTATACAGTGCATTTGGGAAAGTATTCCCTTCGTTCACATTGTTACATTACAGCCTTATTCTAAAACGGATAAAATGAAATGTTTTCCTCAATCTATAAAGACAAAGTGAAAACAGGGGTTTAGAAATGTTTGCAAATGTATATTTAAAAAAAACACTATTTACACAAGTATTCAGACCCTTTGCTATGAGACTGTTTCCATTGATCATCCTTGAGATGTTTCTACAACTTGGAGTCCACCTGTGGTAAATTCAAATGATTGGACACGATTTGGAAAGGCACACACACCTGTCTATATAAAGGTCCCACAGACAACATTGGATGTCAGAGCAAAATCAAAGCCATGTGGTCGAAGGAATTGTCCGTAGAGCTCCGAGACAGGATTGTGTCGAGGCACAGATCTGGGGAAGTGTACCAAAACATTCCTGCAGCATTGAAGGTCCCCAAGAACACATTCTCAAATGGAAGAAGTTTGGAACCACCAAGACTCTTCCTTAGCTGGCCATCCAGCCAAACTGAGCAATTGGGGGAGAAGGGCCTTGGTCAGGGAGGTGACCAAGAACCCAATGGTCACTGACAGAGCGCCAAAGTTCCTCTGTGGAGATGGTTGTCCTTCTGGAAGGTTCTCACATCTCCTCAGCATTCCACCAATCAGGTCTTTATGGTAGAGTAACCAGACTGAAGCCACTCCTCAGTAAAAGGCACATGACAGCCGCTTGGAGTTTGTCAGAAGGCACCGAAAGGATTCTCAGACCATGAAAAACAAGATTCTCTGGTCTGATGAAACCAAGATTGAACCCTTTGGCCTGAATGCAAAGCATTACGTCTGGAGGAAACCTGGCACTATCCCTACGGTGAAGCATGGTGGTGGCAGAATCATGCTGTGGGGATGTTTTTCAGAAATGACAGGGAGACTAGTCAGAGTCAAGGGAAAGATGAACAGAGCAACATAGAGATCATTGATGAAAACCTGCTACAGAGTACTCAGGACCTCCGACTGGGGCAAAGGTTCAGGACAACAAACCTAAGCGCATAGAAACCTGAAAATAGCTGTGCAGTAACACTCACCATCCAACCCGACAGAGCTGGAGAGGTTGTGCAGAGAATGGGAGAAACTCCCCAAATACAGTTGTCAAGCTTGTTGCGTAATACTCAAGAAGACTCAAGGCTGTAATTGATGCCAAAGATGCCTCACAAAGTACTGAGTAAAGGGTCTGAATACTTAAGTAAAATGTGATATTTCCAACCTTTTCTAAAAACGTGCTTTTGATTTGTTATGGGGCATTGTGTGTAGATAAAATAAGGCTGCAACGTAACAAAATGTGGAAAAATATGAGGGGTCTGAATACTTTCCGAAAGCACTGTATTATACCAGTCATTTCTTTTAAAATCCATGAAGCGAATGGAACAAGTGCAGACTTCCTGAAAAAACAGAGATAATTGGGATGCACCCTGAGGTAGGAGGAAGAGGGCGCTAAATGAAGAAATCAGAGGAAGGAACAGGAGCTGTGAACAATGAGGCAGAGAAATCTAACTAGTTGAGCTCAATGGCACGCAGTTCTCAAGAGGGCCAACAAATTAATTGATTTCCTCAAGGTATTTTGAAATAGGAGTTTCCATTTATGCATTTTAGAAAGGGCAGCTGTCAAGATATTGAATTGCATTGCAAGAATAACAAATAAAAGACCCAACATCATTCCTGACAGAAAAGCTTACAAATACAAGCTGCTCTGTGCCAAACAGCTCTTAGTTTTCCAGACATTCACTGTACAAATTAGTGTTCCCCAAATTAGAAATTAAATTGATAAAGACTGTTTATTTGTGTGCTGGCCTCAAACTCAGTACAGATACACCAAATGCTTCCACCAGCAAGTTAACAGTGAAACGCAAAGTCTAAAAGCAGGGACAACGAGGACCAGTGGTAGGGTTGAATAGAGGTGTTCTTATTATATGTTAGAATGCTAACATAGATATATAACTTTATAATGGCCTTTTGCCTGCAGAGAAATAAACAAAGACAACTATTACAAGAGGGAGGATGGAGGGGGAGAGAAAGGGAAAAAACGTCAAGGCATCCTTGCACTAGCTCCCCTGAGAGGATCATGGGAAACTGTCGTCGTCATCTTCGGCCATCTCCTTGGCGAACTCCAGGTCCTGCTGCTCCCGCTCTCTGCGCTCCTGAAATGTAAACACACAGAAGAACATGTCAACACATTAAAGCTGCAATAGGTTATTTTTTGGGAGACCTGACCAAATTCACACAGAAATGTATGTTATAGATCTGTCACTCTCATTGAAAGCAAGTTTAAGCGGTAGATCTGTTCTGTGCGTGCTATTATACAGAACTCTCACGAGGGTCAATTTCAGGGGCTAATACAAGGAGTAGTACAAGGTTGGTACACACCTCTGCTGATTCTAGGTCCTTGTTGTAAGCCTTGGGTGGAAACCTCATGGCCTTGACAGACATATTGTGTATGTCCAGGCAGAAGGAGATCCTCTGGTGGAAGGCCAGCTGGGGCTCCCTGGTACCGTAGATATCCATGGTCTCTTTAGACTGAACATAGCCTTTCTCATGGTTGATGCTGGCTTCGATCACTCCATCTCGGATAGCCTGGAAAAGAGGGATGTCAGGAGAGAAAAATCAGTAAGAGACTGAGGTAGTTTTCCATTGCCACCTGTGGCTTAGGACAGTTGAGGACTGCATGCCATATTTACCACACAGAAGCGGTGTGCTTTTCTATTAATGATCTTTAGGAAATACTTGCATGAGTTGATGTAGAGCAGGAGGTGGGGATACACCATGATCTTAAGGTACAATATATACACTGAACAAAAATATAAAACGCAAAAAAAAAAAAAAGTGTTGATCCCATGTTTCATTAACTGAAATAAAAGACCCCAGACATTTTTTATACGCACAAAAAGCTTTTCTCTCACAAATGTGATGCAAATGTATTTACATCCCTGTTATTGAGCATTTCTCCTTTGTCCAGTCACCTGGCAGGTTTGGCATATCAAGAAGCTGATTATTAAACAGCATGATCATTACACAAGCGCACAAAGCCATGTCTCAAGTTAAGGGAGAGCGCAATTGGCATGCCGACTACAGGAATTTCCAGCAGAGCTGTAATGTTCATTTCTCTACCATAAGCCGCCCCTGTCATTTTAGAGAATGTCAGTCCAACGGGCCTCACAACCGCAGACCACATGTAACCACGCCAGCCCAGGACCTCCACACACTGCTTTTACACCTACGGGATTGTCTGAGACCAGCCAACCGGGCAGCTGATAAAACTGTGGGTATGCACAGCAAAATTATTTCCGCAGAAACAGTTGCAGGGAAGCTCAATTGCGTTCTCGTCATCCTCACCAGGATCTTGACCTGACTGCAGTTCAGCGTCCTAACAGACTTTGGTGGATAATTGCTCACCTTCGATGGCCACTGGCACGCTGGAGAAGTGTGCTCTTCACAGATGAATCCCGGTTTCAATTGTACCGAGTAGATGGCAGAACGTGTGTATGGAGTCGTGTGGGCGAGCGGTTTGCTGATGTCAATGTTTTTTTTAATTTTTTTAAAATTTTTACCCCTTTTTCTCCCCAATTTCGTAGTATCCAATTGTTGTAGTAGCTACTATCTTGTCTCATCGCTACAACTCTCGTACGGGCTCGGGAGAGACGAAGGTTGAAAGTGTCGCAAGAATCTGTACACAATTCCTGGAAGCTTAAAATGTCCCAGTTCTTCCATAGCCTGCATACTCAGACACGTCACCCATTGAGCACGTTTGGGATGTTGTGGATTGACATGTATGAGAGCGTGATCCAGTTCCCATCAAGACCCAGCAACTTCGCACAGCCATTGAAGAGGAGTGGGACAACATTCCACAAGCCAAAATCAACAGCCTGATCAACTGTATGCGAAGGACATGTGTCGCGCTGCATGAGGCAAATGGACACATCCGATACTGACTGGTTTTCTGACCCACGCCCCTAGACCGTGTTGACCCCAATCTGGGTTCGGATAAAGGTCCACCAACTGAGTATGGCTGCAGTGTGTCATGTTACCTTGGCCACTATGAACTCAGCATCCTCTGGACTGTCCAGCTGCAGCTTCTGAGCAATGTCTGCCAGGGATATACGAGAGTATGACAGGCTGATCATACGCACACCTACAGGGAGAGATGGTTTTAAATATCAACAAGTCATTCAGGTATTAAAAAAGAAGAGCCATGACCAAACACTTAAAAAGAAGAGGAAGCCATCTGAGAATGTGGAAGAAGAGCCCGAAGTGAAAGGCCTGGTCACTGACCTGTCTTGATGACATTGTGTCGCAGGCGGATGATCAAGGTGTAGGTGCCGTCTGCCTGGAACTTCTCTCCAAACTGATCCAGGGCCTGGTTGAACTTGGCCAGGTTACCCGTCCTGACAGCTGTGTGGGAACAGAGACCAGGGTTGAAATCTTACTCACACTTAAAATGCATTCTCACGACCCAGCTTTCTGACAACTTACCCTGGGTGAGCAGGAAATAGGGCGCTAGGGATCTCTTCAGTGGAGCCTGCCGGAACTGCAGCCTGTCTGGGATCTCCCCAAGCAACAGCTCCACCACAATCAGCAACTTGTGGACCTGATAGGGATAGAGAGATGTGAAGAAACATTTTTTGTAGGCCATTTTATTTGTTAAGCCCTTTGATATGAATCTGCTGAATTATTATTTAAAATATTGAAATAGCATTAGTGACTGAGAAAAACAAATTGATACAATTTACAGCCAATAATGCAGGCCTTAGGGGTTGGTGGGTGAGCATGCGGGTCTTGGCAGATGAGATTATATTGCGTGTATCTAAGTTGTTGTTTGTGTGTGTAGGTTTGTGTATGAAAGGGAGAAAGAAAATTAGGAAAAATGTAAAACGAAATATTATATATTTAAAAAAATAAATGCATCACTCCCTGTAAGAAATGTGCTATATAAATAAAGTTTGAGCAACAACCGTAAAACCTTAAGTGTATTATTTAAATTATTTAAAAAAAATAAGGTAGCCTAGTGGTTAAGAGAGTTGGACCAGTAACCAAAAGGTCGCCATTTCAAATGCGTGTGACGGTGAAAAATCTATCGGCTATGCCCTTGAGCAAGGTTCTTAATCCAAATTGCTTCTATAAGTCGCTCTGGATAAGAGTGTCTGCTAAAAGACTAAAATGTAATAATTGCACTTAGGGAAAAACTGCATGCCGTGTGTACTGACTGTCTGTTTGAAGCCCACAGCTGTGTGTTGGGGGGCCTTCCTCAAGGCGTTGGTCAGGGTCCTCCTGGCCTCTGTGTATTCCAGCTGGATAGCCTTGATACGACCTGGAGGGGCGATTGAGCAGTGGTGGAAAAAGTACCCGATTGTCATAGTTTAGTAAAAGTAAAGATACCTTAATAGAAAATTACTCAAGTAAAAGTCACCCAGTAAAAACCTACTTGAGTAAAAGTATTTGGTTTTAAATATACTTAATTACTTCTCAAAGGTAAATGTAATTGCTAAAATCTACATAAGTATCAAAAGTAAAAGTATGAATAACTTGAAAAAATGTTTTTGTTTACAGCTAGCCAGGGGCACACTCCAACACTGAAACATAATAGGGATGGCCTCTATAAGTGTGATTTTGACAATTTTCTGTCCTGTTAAGCATTAAAAATGTAACAAGTATTTTTGGGTGTCAGGGAAAATGTATGGCGTATAGAGTACATTATTTTCTTTAGGAATTAAGTAAAAGTACAAGTTGTCAAAAAATATAAATAGTAAATTAAAGTACAGATACCCAAAAAAAACTACTTCAGTATTTTTACTTAAGTAATTTACGCCACTGGGAGGGAGAGAATGATCAGAGTGGAAAAGCAGCAAACTAAGGCCATAACTACAAATTAATTCATATTCTGAGGAAGTTTCTTATAGTCACTTCAAAATCTGTAGAGGCATAGTGGCCTGATAATTCAATTGAATGTGATTTAACTAAACTTCTGATGTCGTCAAATAATAAAATGTTTACAGTTTTATCACAGGTGATGCTTTATTTCAACAGAAATTGGTATGCTTAGGGCTCCTCCCCCTCACCTGTATAGTAGAGGTAGCGGGCCCACTCGTTGTTGTTGGCCAGCTCGGGGAAGACTGACTTGGACACCAGCTTCTCAGCCTGGTCGTACAGGTTGTACTGCAGGTAGTTCCTCAGCAGCAGGTTGAGCAGCGTGGCCTGGCCGTCGGCGTCGTGCCGCAAGGTGGCTGTCCTCAGGCGCGTGTGCAGGAAACTGTGCAAGAAGGGTTTTCATTTGTTTAAAAATCGATCAAAGGCATTACATATTGACAGGTTCCAAACTGGCCTATTTGCCTTTTGAAACAAATTCAATTTTTCCCCATCTGTTTAAGTCAGAAAAAACAAAAACAGTCAGTGAAAGTATTGGTGGGCTTACCTACGCACGGTGTCCAGTTGGTTGAGGAACTCGTAGACGCGGGAGTGGTAGTAGTAACACTTAGCAGCCACCAGGTCCAGAGCCCGCCGGTTCTGAGGGCCGATCTTCTGTAAGAGCTCGTCTGACACCTTCTGGGCCTACAGAGAGAAAAGTGAGAAGCTAACGACCAAGACAGGCAGTCGGGCATTAACCCAGTCATAACTTATTTCTAAGGACTATGGTATGATGGTGAGCAATGTAAAACCAAAGAGAAATCAGAGCTCAATCCAATATAAATATGTACTGTGCATGCATGAGAGAGAGAGAGCGTGTGAGCTCAGTCAGCCCACCTCTGTGTAGCGTTTGTTGTTGGTGAGGTAAACCACCAGGAGCAGCTGCAGGTAGGCCTCCGCCTCAGGGATCAGGGGGGTGGCAGCTGCCTTTCCTGTACGGGGCCTGAACTGGACATCTCCCTCGGTGTCCATGGGCTGGACGGATGCAATAGATGGAGGGGAGAGGGTGTGGGTAGAGGAGGGAAAAGGAAAGACGGAACCGGACAGAAAGTGACCAAAGGAGACAGAGCGAAAAAGGCCATGAGTAATAGTTTATAGCCAAGGTTTCTCAGCAATAGTAATAGTAGTACCAGAGTCTTTTCTATCTGATACTATCTGTGCTCATCGTACCTCCTCCAGGAAGCTGAGTAGGAACTCCTTGCCGGCGGCATTGGAGGTGTAGAAGCCAGACACAGCCTTGTGCAGCACGTTGGGGTTGAGGCGGCGGCTGGTGGAGGGCAGGGCACGCAAGGCCCTCAGCACAAAGCGAGGCTCCTTGCCCGACACGGCCTTCTCTATCTGCTTTACATGCTCCTTGATGTCTGCAAAGGGAGAGGGGGAGTAAGGTCATAAGGAGAGACTTATTATAGAGTGATACAAAAAAATCTGACACCTAATGTCAGTTCTTTCACTCATCTCAAAACTGAAAATAATTTAAAATACAATGTAGTTACTGACATGGCAAGCTAGGTAGCTACAATTGGAGATTCAAAAATATAAAAGTACTGCTTTGACAGTAGTGATTTCCAACTGACACACATTGAAGTAAACATTGTTAGCAAACGGATTAATTCACTAGCTGGCTAGCTATGACTAGGGTTTTTTGTTTTTGTTAGATACCCAGCTAGCTACTAACGTTAGCTACCTAGCTAGTTAATGTTACTACTACAGCGAGTGAATACAAGTCAGACCTGCGTTAACGCAGTTAGTCAGACCATATAGTAAGCAGGCTAACTAGGTCAGCTAACTATATTATTCCAGTATAGCTACATTTGAACAAAAATATTGCCAATTAAACCGGGCAAATAAGCTAACGTTAGCTAGTTACATTGGCTTACAACTGCTTGCTAACGCTAACTAGCTAACTAACATTAAGTACAGTAGGTAGCAAAAACACGAAGCAGTTGCAATATTCAGTATCTGACATTAAGTTTGAATGTATCCTTTTCAGCATGTATGTTATAGCTCAGCTAACCATCTAGCTAGCTACCTTCAAGTGTGAGGGTATCAAGTTCCTTGGGTTTCTTCTCTGCAGTAGCAGAGTCTTCCTCCGGCATCTCCACATCCTGCGGCTCGGGGCCCGCATCCTTCTGTTTATCAGCTTTGGAGTCCTTGGATTTCTCGCGTCTCTTGGCTGTTGTCTCTTTCATACTGTCTGAAATTAAACGTGCAAGTAAACGTAACTATCAATAAGACATGTCAAAATAAACTACGTAGAATTCACATTTAATTGACTCCATTCAACACTCACATTCGTCTCGTCGGCAGAATGACTGGCAACTATTGTGACGCGCAAAGGATTATGGGGACATTTCATACTAGTTGATCCTGACAATATCGAGCAGTCAAAAGTAATAGATAGCTGATGAAAGTGATACTTTTTAACTAACGCTGCTTTTAGTACGAATTGTTGTTTTGATGTAGATATAAAACAGGGAGATCTGGTAACAAAATCATTTTCTTAATACAATTGAGAGAGAAATCGCATATTTTTAGGGCTCCACTCATCTTCCTTAAATAATCCAAACAATTTATGGCGAGCTGTGATGAAATCAATGATGTCTTGTAAACCTACAGTGCTTTTGCAGAGTTGTAGCCTATGTGGTCGTTTATATGAAGTCCATTTCTCACATTGACACATGTGTACTGAACAAAAATATAAACGCAACATGCAACAATTTAAAGGTTTTACTGAGTTACAGTTCATAGAATGACATCAGTCAATTGAAATACATTCATTAGGCTCTAATCTATGGATTTCACGATTGGGCAAGGGCACAGCCATGGGTAGGCCTGCGAGGGCATAGATAGGCCCATCCACTGGGGAGCCAGGCCCAGCCAATCAGAATGATTATTTTTTCTCCCCAAAAAAGGTCTTTATTACAGACAGAAATAGTCCTTAGCTCATGAAAAATGGGACCAACACTTTACATGTTGCACTTATATTTTTGATCAGTATACATCATTAGTGGGATTATTTACTTTGTGAGCCAATCCACTCACAACGTTTATGACCATTGAAGAAGCTTAGGCGCACACATACAGTAATTACACTGATTGCTATTTCAACATAATTTCTTTGAGTATGATGTTCAGATGATGTTCACATGCCACACAAATCTACTGTAAAGATACCAAACCAAAGGCAAGAGATGTGCCATAAAGTCATATAATCACAACTCCCTTCACAGTCTTGAAAGAGAAAACAGAGAGGATAGATCAGGTATTGTTTGCACAAGGGGGTAAACAAGAATGAGCCGTTACCATGGAAATGGAGGAAGTGCTAGCATGCCAGCAGAGTAATGGGAGACAGATCAAAGGCTGGGAGGATGGTGGGGGAGGTAGTGGAGGGGCGATGCAGCGATCGCGATCCCGTCCCATGCTGTGCCATCTCCTGCCACCGTGTGGCTCTCCCTCCAATAAGAAGGGGACATGCAATCTCACACAGACAGAGGTTCACAAACCAAAGCCTGTTCCTCCCACACAAGCCCAGAGTGGCATAGGATCCAATATGAATGTTGTGGGTGGTGTATGTGAAGAAAGGGTGTGTGTACCTAAACAGACTGCAGAAGGGGAGACCCACTACCTGTTCAACAATATGAGAATATGTCACTTATGTACTCTGCATTCTTGAATTGTTGGCATTGTTTTCCCTCGCATGTCTTTAGGACGGTCTTTCATAATTTGACCATTTGATAATAATTGTGAACCCTTGCAACTTATAACGATATATATGCATTTTGAAAATTCGGATATTATTAAATATTTGTATCGGGAATGTGTTTACAACATCAAGTGTCATTATTGAAAGATAATGTCATCACACTTCTCAGTTTCAGTTATACTTGCTAGTTTGATTTTTTTTTTGTCTGTACAATTAATGAGCCTTCTTCTCCTACTCATAACTCTGTACATACAAAATAAAATAGTCAACACAACATGTAAAGTTGAGCTGAAATAAAAGATCCCAAAAATGTTCCATATGTACAAAGAGCTTATTTCTCTAAAATGTTGTTTACATCCCTGTTAGAGATCATTTCTCATTTACAAAATAATCAATCCACCTGACAGGTGTGGCATATCAAGAAACTGATTAAACAGCATGATCATTACACAGGTGCACCTTGTGCAAATCAATTTAAAACATTTTTGGCATGTGTTTTTCTGGATTTTTTGTTGTTGTTATTCTGTCTCTTACTGTTCAAATAAACCTACCATTAAAATTATAGACTGATCATTTCTTTGTCAGTGGGCAAATGTACAAAATCAGCAGGGGATCAAATACTTTTTTTCCCTCGCTGTATATGCAAATCTTAATGTGACAGCTCTGGTTACATAATAAACTCAATTAGAGCTTTTTAATGTAAATAATATAATTGTATGTTTTTACAGCACCACAAAACGACAAATAGATTAAATGCATGCTGTCCCTCTCCCTGTCCCTTTCTACATTCCTGCACTCTGTATTTTCAATAGGTCAAGACACCCCAAAGGAACAGACTAAAATACATCTAGCTGGATATGTGTTGCAGGGTGGCAGTAGATGGGCCATCGCAGGAGGAGGTGGACTACAGGCACCTTGGGAAAATGTTTTACATGGCCAATAAAAAAAAGAAGAGTGAGGTGTTCAGAAAGGTGTGTGACATCTGCCATTCAAGTCAATGACAACAACAATTGGGGCAGGGACAGAGAATTTGAGACAGGGACAGAGTAACAGCGACAGAGACAGAGAAACAGAGACTGGGACGGAGTAACAGCGAGAGAGAAACAGACACAGGACAGAGACAGAGAACAGAGATAGGGACAGAGAATCAGAGACAGGGACAGAGTAACAGCGACAGAGAAACAGACACAGGACAGAGACAGAGAAACAGAGACAGAGAAACAGAGACAGGGACAGAGTAACAGCGACCGAAAATCAGGGACAGGACAGAGACAGAGAAACAGGGACAGAGAAACAGAGGGACAGAGACAGGGAGAGAGAAACAGGTACAGACACAGATAGGACTGTTGACATGGAGTTTCAAGCTATAAATTGTCTGTTTTTGTACGCTTTGTGTCAATACAGCTCAATAAATGTTCCTATTTTCTTTTTGTCACAAGCATTCATTTTATACGTCCATCAATGAACTGTACAGAATGTCATCGTAGGGAGAGACATCAGACATCACAGAGTAGACCCCGACAATAGGCCTCACTTTGGTGCTCCTGAGGTGGCGGGGCATTGGGTCAATTTGGTGGCTCTCCTATCCTCTTTGGTTCTCATCTGGAGTCAAAGCTCTGAAGAGTCAAGGGGTGTCTCTGTCTTGACGTCCAGCTGCAGACTAACGAGGAGTGAGTTAGGCTTGGGCGGTATCCAGTGGTGTAAAGTACTTAAGTAAAAAATACTTTAAAGTACTACTTAAGTTGTTTTTGGGGGGTATTTATATTTTTGACTACTTTTACTTCAATACATTCCTGAATTAAAAAAAATTGTTTTTACTCTATACATTTTCCCTGACATCCAAAAGTACTCATTACATTTTGAGTGCTAAGCAGAAAAGGGAAATGGTCCAATTCACGCACTTATCAAGAGAACATCCCTGGTCATCCCTACTATCTCTGATCTCTCGGACTCACTAAACACACATGCTTCTTTGGTAAATAATGGCTGAGTGTTGGAGTGTGCACCTGGCTATCCATAGATTAAAACAACTTGAAAATGGTGCTTAAGATAAGAAATGTGATATTTTGATACTTAAGTATATTTTAGCAATTACATTAACTTTTGATACTTAACTATATTTATAACCAAATACTTTTAGACTTTTACTCAAGTAGTATTCTAATGAGCGACTTTCACTTAAGTACAATAATTGAGTACTTTTTTCGACGACTGGTGGTATCCAGATTGTCATACCTTCATACTGACCTTGTGCCATACTGGATATTCAGTAATACTGGCACTGAACAAACCCCACTGAGTAATTCAAAGGTTAGCAATGCTACCGAGTATATGTAAAATCCAATAACTAACTAAATGCATTGGAAACATTTGAAGTATTTGCAGAACTGACATCCCAGCTCATAAAGTTATACAAGTAACAAAACAAAAAAATGCTACTCACAGTTTGCTGTACGCACAAAACAAATATCTTGATCCAGGAGGGGCTCTCTGCTGTTACCAAGCAAAGCTTGATTTTGGAACAGTGAGTGACTCACAACTTGATTTTGGAAGAGTGAATGACTCACAACTTGATTTTGGAAGAGTGAGTGACTCACAACTTGATTTTGGAAGAGTGAGTGACTCACAACTTGATTTTGGAAGAGTGAGTGACTCACAATTTGATTTTGGAAGAGTGAGTGACTCACAACTTGATTTTGGAAGAGTGAGTGACTCACAACTTGATTTTGGAAGAGTGAGTGACTCACAACTTGATTTTGGAAGAGTGAGTGACTCACAATTTGATTTTGGAAGAGTGAATGACTCACAACTTGATTTTGGAAGAGTGAGTGTCTCACAACTTGATTTTGGAAGAGTGAGTGACTCACAACTTGATTTTGGAAGAGTGAGTGACTCACAACTTGATTTTGGAAGAGTGAGTGTCTCACAAGGCTCCGGTCTCTCATCTTTGTGCGGTTAGCTTGATAATGAAAAAATGATATGATAGGTGAAATGAAAAACGCAATCTTTTCTCCTGGCATATTGCACAAGTTGACTGCAGGTATTTATTTAAAAAGTAGCCACAAATATTAAAATTTGTTTTTCAAATAAATAGTTTAAACGGCACTGAAAAAACATCTCCCCGTTATATGGTATATACAGTATAGCGCCCAAGCCTAGAGTTAGTGGTCCCAGCAGCCACGACTAAACTGTTTCACTAGCTGATGGTTTGCGTCAGCCCGTTTCACTCCCTTCCTCTTCACAGCAGTACTTAGAAGCAACTGCAGCCTCTGTCGATATTCTGATGCCCTGTCACCTTGATTTTCTTCATGAACCTGGCGAGTATCCCATCACCATCCTCTACTAGTCCATAAAATGAATCGAGTAGCTTCATGTAGGCTCTTGGGGATGCAGAGGAGCCAAGTAGCCTCATCACGTCTGAAGCTGGAGGAAACAGACTCTCCAGGATCCACCGCCCCTGTAGGTATGTAGTGGGGCAATCTTGAAACATCAGTTCACCATGCAGACACCATGTCTCAAAGTCAGCTTCACGTGGGGGCTTTGGTACTTTGGTACTTTCCCCGAGAAGGAACGTAGCCGCTATTTTGTAGTGGTGTCACTCCTAATAATTGGTTCTATCACGATGCAGGTGTGTTAATCACATCATCGCCCATTACCTCAGTCCTGGTTGGGGTTGTTCGCCTCCTAGCTGTGGACTTCCTCATGTCTGAATGAGGGGGTAGGCGAAGTGGGGGGGGTCTTTGTGAGATCATACCTTGTCTCAGCAGATCTTCTCAGTAGGGGTGTGTCGCTATCGTCAGAGTGGACACGGTCATTGCCATAACTACTAATGTCATCTGAGTAATAAGGAGCAACTAGGGTCTGGTCAGTGGCTCGATACTCATAATGCTGCTAGTAGTTAATTAACCTACTTCCAGAGAAATATAACCTTTGGCAATATTTTTAATGAAAAGTAAAAACAGATTATTAATGTCTGGTCAAATAATACAGTTTGCTGCTCAAAGTGTGTAACACACTATATTTAAAAAAGTATGTGGACACCTCTTCAAATTAGTACATTTTGGTTATTTCAGCCACACCTGTTGCTGACAGGTGTATAAAATTAAGCCCACAGCCACGCAATCTCCATAGACAAACATTGGCACTAGAATGGCCTTACTGAAGAGCTCAGGGACTTTCAATGTGGAACCGTCATAGGATGCCACCTTTCCAACAAGTCAGTTTGTCAAATTTCTGCTCTGCTAGTGCTGTTATTGTGAAGTGGAAATGTCTAGGAGCAGCAACGGCTCAGCCAGAAAAGTGGGTTTGGCGGATGACAGGAGAACGCTGCCTGTCCAAATGCATAGTGCTAACTGTAAAGTTTGGTGGAGGATGAATAATGGTCTGGGGCTGTTTTTCATGGAACCCTGACCTCAACCCCATCGAACACCTTTTGGGATGAATTGGAACACCTGACGGCGAGCCAGGCCTTCCCAGAAGAGTGGAGGCTGTTAGGGCCGCAAAGGGGGGACCAACTCCATATTAATTCCCATAATTTTGGAATGAGATGTTTGAATAGCAGGTGTCCACATACTTTTGGTCATGTAGTGTGTGTGCGTGTATCCTGTGATTATAGAACAGCAATGTCACCACAATGTGTAAAGAACATAACATGTACAACTGGGCTGCAATACCCTTAATCAAGAATAAATTAGCTCAAGGAGGATTAATGACAGCTTCTACTGCTAAACCATAAGACTGAACAGCTAATCAAAGGACAACCCAGAACCCTCGTTTATGCTGCTGCTACACTCTGTTTATAATCTATGCAGTCACTTTAACTCTACCTACATGTACATATTACCTCAATTACCCCGACTAACCGGTGCCCCCACACAAACTGCTGCTGTTTAATTATTTGTTATTTTTATTTTCCAAATGTTTACTTCTTTTATCTATTATTGTTTATCTATTTTTTACTTAACCCTTATATTTTTTTAATTAATTTAAAGCATTGTTGGTTAAGGGCTTGTAAGTAAGCATTTCACTAAGGTCTACCTACACCTGTTGTTTTCGGCGCATGTGACAAATACAATTTGATTTGAGACTTGAAGCAAAAAAAACGTTATTTTGATTAATTTATTCTTACTATTGCACCCTTCCACAAGATATAGTCCCGACACAGAACTAGTGCAGCTTCCCAAACCGCCTGGTCCTTTGTTCTATAGACACAATCCAGTCATTATTTTTGTTCTGTATCTGTGGACACGACCCTGTCATTCGTTCTAAATGTTCCATTGCCATACAGGCTGGCAACGTTCTTATCCCTTGCTAGCTAGCCAACTACTGCTAATTTACGGTCACGTCAAAAAGTCCAGCCAGAATAACAACAGTAGCTTCTTTTGCATTTGTTTAAGCTGTTTTCTAGTGACATGTATTTGGATACATCCATAACAATGAGCTAATGATGCGCAACTTCGCCTGGCTTTGAAAATGTGCTCTCTCGTCAGGACACTGTTGTTCAGAGGAGCTAGCCAACAACACAGCTAACACGATCACTTTAAATTGAAGCTGATTTGTATAAACCTTGCTGTTTGTCTCTACGACATTTACAACATTGTTTCAATGTAAAAATTTGATCTCAAACTGTCACATAGTAATAGACCAGTTGGGAGTTTGGATTAGACAGACAGCATTTCTCAGCCAGTCGAAATCATGAATGAGCATCATTTTTATGGATAGTGGATTGCTTATAAACTGGGTGGTTTGAGCCCTGAATGCTGATTGGCTGACAGCCATGGTATATCAGACTGTCTACCACGGGTATGACAAACATTCCTTTTTACTGCTCTAATTATGTTGGTAAGCAGTTCATAATAGCAATAAGGCACCTCGGAGGTTTGTGGTATATGGCCAATATACCACGGCTAAAGGCTGTATCCAGGCACTCTGCGTTGCGTAGTGCTTAAGAACAGCCCTGAGCCGTGGTATATTTCCCACATACCACACCCCCTCGGGCCTTATTGCTTAAAAAGACACCATCTGGAATGAGATTTTAACCAATCAGCATTCAGGATTAGACCCACCCATTGTATAATACAGCACAATCAAGTGCACATACAGTTATCATTCAAGTCGTCATTCTACACA